>NC_057800.1:409567400-409576827 GCF_018294505.1 Triticum aestivum
GGGGCACGGCAGGGTCCGGCAGGCGGCGAACTCCGGCCGGCGAGGCGGCGGGGAGGGGAAGAGGCGGCGCGGGCGGGCGCCTCATGCCCGGCTCGGCGGCGGGGAGGGCCGCGCGTGGGTTAGGGGGGTTAGGACCCGCGAATTGGAATGGGGGTGTATATATAGGCATGGGGGGAGCTTGGAGAGTCCAAATGAGGTGCGGTTTTCGGCCACGCGATCGTGATCGAACACTCTAGGACATGGAGCAGAGTTTGGTGGGTTTTGGGCCAAATTGGAGGGGTGTTGGGCTGAGCACACACGAGGCCTTTTCGGTCCCTCGGTTAACCGTTGGAGTATCAAACGAAGTCCAAATGACACAAAACTTGACAGGCGGTCTACCGGTAGTAAACCAAGGCCGCTTGGCAAGTCTCGGTCCAATCCGGAAATGTTTAATCCCCACACATGAAAGAAAGATAGAAATGACCACCGGAGGAGAACGAAGCGCCGGAATGCAAAACGGACAACAGGGAAAATGCTCGAATGCATGAGATGAACACGTATGCAAATGCAATGCACATGATGACATGATATGAGATGCATGACAACGATAACAACACACGGAGACAAAGACCGAACCCGAGGAAATAAATATAACTTAACGCCGGAAACGGCAAGAGTTGGAGTACAAATTGGGAAAGTTACATCCGGGGTGTTACAACACTCCACCACTACGAAAGGATCTCATCCCAAGATCTAGGACTGAAAGAACGCCGGGTACTCAGAACAGAGGTGATCCTGGCATTCCCAGGTAGCTTCACGGTCGGAATGGTGTGACCACTTGACTTTGAGAAATTTGATTGACTTGTTGCGAGTCTTGCGTTCAGTCTCTTCAAGAATAGCAACTGGGTGCTCACGATAAGAGAGATCTTCTTGGACCTCAATGTCCTCGAAGTTGACGGTGCGGTCAGGAGTCTTGAAGCACTTTCGAAGCTGAGAGACATGGAACACGTCATGAACATTTGCAAAGTTTGAAGGAAGCTCGAGTTGATAGGCGAGGTCGCCTCTCTTGCTGACAATCATGAAAGGTCCCACGTATCTAGGGGCAAGCTTCCCTTTGATACCGAAGCGACGAGTACCTTTCATAGGAGAGACACGGAGGTAAACATGATCTCCGATCTCGAAAGCCAAATCACGGTGCTTACTATCATAGTAGCTCTTCTGGCGGGATTGGGCTGCTTTGAGGTTATCTCGAATGACTTTGCACATTTCTTCTGCTTCTGTGATTAAGTCATTACCCAAAAGCTGACGTTCACCGGTGTCAGACCAGTTGAGAGTGGTACGGCACTTCCTGCCATACAGAATTTCAAAAGGGGCCTTGCCTGAACTTGCTTGAAAACTGTTGTTATAGGAGAATTCAGCATAAGGAAGACAATCCTCCCACTTCATGCCGAAGGAGATCACACAAGCCCTGAGCATATCTTCAAGAATCTGGTTGACACGCTCGACTTGACCGCTTGTTTGAGGATGGAAAGCTGTGCTAAAGCGGATGTTAGTGCCCATGGCCTTCTGAAAAGAATCCCAAAACTTCGAGGTAAAGATGCTGCCACGGTCTGAAGAGATAACTTGAGGAATATCGTGCAGAGAGACAATACGAGAGGTATAGAGTTCTGCCAATTGAGCTGCAGTGATCGACTCTTTGATAGGCAGAAAATGAGCCACTTTGGTGAGTTTGTCGATGACAACGAATATAGCATCATTGCCACGCTTGGACTTTGGAAACCCAGTCACGAAGTCCATTTCAATGTGGTCAAACTTCCATTCTGGAATGGCAAGAGGTTGGAGGAGACCTGCTGGCCTTTGGTGTTCTGCCTTCACTCTTCTGCAGACATCACATTCATTCACGAATTGAGCGAGCTCGCGCTTCATTCGAGTCCACCAATAAGCTTGCTTAAGGTCCTGATACATCTTCGTGCTCCCAGGGTGGATGGAGAGGAGAGAATTGTGAGCCTCGTTCATGATCACTTTACGAAGTTCACCTTTGGGTACAACAACACGATCCTCGAAGAAGAGAGTTTCCTTGTCATCAAGGCGGTAGCACTTGTACTTGGACTGACTCTTGGCAATCCCAATCTTCACCTTTTTCACCATAGCATCAAGAAGCTGGGCTTGGTGAATCTGGTCTTCTAAGGTAGGAGAAACTTGAAGGTTGGCGAGGAAACCTTGAGGAACAACTTGCAGATTAAGTTTGTGGAAAGCTTCACAAAGCTCGGGTTGATAAGGCTTAAGAATCAGACTGTTGCAGTAAGCCTTTCTGCTCAATGCGTCAGCAATCACATTGGCCTTGCCTGGAGTATACTCGATACTCGGATTATACTCTTGAATCCTTTCGACCCATCAAGTTTTCCTGAGGTTGAGATTAGGCTGAGTGAAGATGTACTTGAGACTCTTGTGATCAGTGAAAATGTCCACTTTTCTTCCCAATAGAAGATGTCTCCAAGTCAAAAGAGCATGCACAACTGCCGCCAACTCGAGATCATGAGTGGGGTAGTTCTTCTCATTAGGCTTCAACTGGCGAGATGTATAAGCAACAACTTTATTCTCTTGCATCAATACTGCGCCAAGACCTTGGAGAGAGGCATCACAAAAGACCTCGTACGGCTTGGATTCATCAGGTGGAGTCAGAACTGGAGCAGTGATCAATTTCTCTTTCAAAGTGTTGAAAGCAATATCACACTCCGGAGACCAAACGTACTTGACGTGCTTTTGGAGAAGATTAGAGAGAGGCTTCGCGATCTTGGAAAAGTTTTCAACGAATCTTCGGCAATAGCTTGCGAGACCGAGAAAACTGCGGAGTTGCTTCACGTTTTGAGGAGGTTCCCAATTCACAATTGCAGACACCTTCTCAGGATTCACGGCAATGCCCTTGGCAGAGATGATATGACCAAGATAAAGAACCTCATCAAGCCAAAATTCACACTTGGAGAACTTGGCGTAGAACTGATGTTCTCTGAGCTTATCAAGAACCAAACGCAAGTGCTTGGCATGATCTTCCTTGTTCTTCGAGAAAACCAGAATGTCGTCGAGATAGACCAAAACGAAGTCATTGGTGTAGGCGTTGAAGATGAAGTTCATCATGCAAGAGAACGTCGGAGGAGCGTTGGTGAGGCCAAAAGACATGACAGTGTATTCACATGAACCAAAGCTTGTTCCGAATGCTGTCTTGGGAATATCTTCTTCACGAATGCGAATCTGGTGATAATCCATACGGAGATCAAGCTTGGAGAATACTTGGGCACCTTTGAGTTGTTCGAACAGCTCATTGATGTTGGGAAGTGGGTATTTGTTCTTGATGGTCTTCTTGTTCACTAGACGGTAATCAACACAAAGTCGGTCCGTTCCATCCTTGTTCTTTACAAAAAGAACACCACAACCCCACGGAGAAGAACTAGGCCGGATGAGACCCATTCTTTCTTGCTCATCGAGTTGCTTCTTCAGCTCCTTCAACTCTTTAGGTCCGAGCTTGTAAGGACGTTTGCACACAGGTTCCTGCCAGGCTCAAGATCAATAACGAATTCAACTGGCCGGTGCGGAGGCATTCCTGGGAGCTCTTCTGGAAAGACGTCTTGGTATTCGCAAATGACTGGAATTTGAGAGATGGCATCCAATTCACCCTTCTCATTGAGAGAAAACAGACGGATAGAATCATCACGAGCGGCAAAGACAATTACATCCTCAGACGAATGAGTCAATTGAATCTGCCTGGCTGCACAATCAAGCTGAGCCTTGTGCTTAGAAAGCCAATCCATTCCGAGAATAAGATTAATATCCGAGTCACCAAGAACATTTGGAGAGGACAAGAACTTATAGTCACCCAAAGTGATAGTAACATCCGGAACGCATACTCGAGATGTCATTTGACGAGCCGGAGAGATGATAGCCAACGTCTTCGGCAACACTTGAGTAACAAAATCATGCTTAGATGCAAAAGGTCTCGAGATGAAACAATGCGATGCACCAGTGTCAAAAAGAACTTTTGCAGGAATATCATTAACAGGAAGGTTACCCATGATCACATCTGACGAGTCCTCTGCCTGAGCTGCATTCATCATATTGACCTTGGCATGCTTGGGGTTATGCTTGACCACAGATGTACTTGCCGATCTGACAGGAGGAGGAGGAAGACGCCTCTGGTTGAAACACTTGTTGGCATAGTGACCCTTCTGTTGGCACTTGTTGCACGTGACCTCTGAAAGCGGACGGTGATACGGAGCACTCGATCTTGGAGCTTGAGACGAAGTCTTGTTCTGAAAGCCAGGGTTGGGTGGGTGGGAAGAACCACTGCCACCTTTGCTCTTCTGCTGATACGACTGATAGAACGGAGGAGGAGGAAGCCAAAACTTCTGCTGCTTGGCCACTTGAGTAGAGGAAGAAGGAGTAACATCTCTGACTCTCTTCTTGGAAGCATCACACCTCAACTGAGCAGCCTCTTGCTTCAGTGCCATGTTGTAGAACTCATCGTATCTCAAGGGCTCAAAGAGGACAATAGCGAGCTGAATTTCTTCTCTGAGACAACCCCTGAACTGATATATCGTGCTCTTCTCATCAGGGACGTCCTGCTTGGCAAAGAGGGACGAGCTTCTGGAACAACTTGTTGTAGTCATAGACAGACAAAGAGCCTTGCTTCAGATTGCGGAATTCCTCACGCTTGCTTTCAACCACGCTCTGCGGAATATGATGAGCTCGGAAATCTCGACGGAAATCATCCCAAGTGATAATACGTCCACCTCTGGAGTCCTTGTACTGCTGGAACCATTCTGCAGCTTGATCTTTGAGTTGGAAGGAAGCGAACTTAACAAAGTCCTCAGGCCTGACGTTACTGCACTCGAAATGCTTGCACAGATCCACAAGCCAATCGTCAGCATCGGTTGCCTCAACACAATTGCTGAAAGTCTTTGGCCCGTTAGCAAGGAACTGGTTGAGTGTAGCAAAGTGATTCTGATTGCTGCCTTGATTCCCTTGACTGCCTTGATTGCGCTCTTGGAGAATTTGCATGATCAGCTGTGTGTTTGCATTGGTTGCGGCCATCACAGCTTGCCATGCCTCTGGAGGAGGTGGAGGTGGTGGCGGATCAGGATTCGGAGTCGTGCACGTTGGAGGAGCCATCCTGAAGAGGTTGACCACCATTAGCACATTGACAGATAAATATTGAAGCTGAATCCAACGGAATGAAAATTGCAACATATAGTCTTCACATCCGAACAAAATGAATGAATGCATTCCTCTTGAAATGGTCACATATCCATAAATTGAGAAACCATGTAGAATTAAGGTAGAGAAATAAATCAACAAGGTACGGATCAAGAACGAATAATCGGTAAGAAATCCCAATCTCAAACCAACATCCGTGGAAGAAGAACTAGAGCTACTAGAATTCCCACCTATGAAACTCCCGAACCTTTCCGGTTATGCAATCAGGTGTTGGGGATAAAGGGGAAGCATAATATCTCACCCAAACTAGCAAATCCTACATCCAGCTGTATCCATCCTTCAACACATAACCAAGAAAACTTCGGAAACCATCTACCTCAACCTTTGAAAAGCATCCGTTATACAAGTTATGGCGATACTCCCGAACTCCCGCCCCAGTACTGGGTGGCGTCGAGGTTATCTCACCAACGAACTGCATAAAAGAGATTTTTTATGTCGGCGTACTGGACTCAGGTATTCCAGAACTGTAACGATAAAATTATGATGACAACACCTCTGAGCTCTACTCCCCGGGACACTTCCACTAAACCCCTGACAGGAGGCACCAAGACAATGTTCTCATCATAAAACCATCGGAACGATTCCAAGATACCCGCGTGATCCTAAATTTTTTTTAGTGAAATTTGAGAAGAGAAGAGTCTAAACTCTACGTCAGGATGCCTTACCAGAGCGATGAGGAAACTGGGAAGTAAAAAGAATTCCTAAACTCTCTGATATATAATTCCTAAAAGATTCAAAACATTTTTCTAGACACAACTCGGCCGCTAAAACGATCAAGCAATGGGGCTCCTAAGGTCGGGGAAGGCTCTGATACCAACTTGTAACACCCTCGATGCGACTATAGCTCCCACGTGTCGAGGCACGACTTAGAGACATAATCGCATTGAAGGCATATGTCGCAAGTTGGGCAATCTTCACAAACATCCCATGTAATGTAATAATAAAAGGGGAGATAACATAGTTGGCTTACACTCGCCACGTCAATCAAGTACATAAATAACATTACATCATCCAAACACTCAAGGCTCGACTACGGCGCCAAAATAAAAGAGAACCCAACATGCGACAACGGTCCCGTTCACCCCCAACTGGGCACCACTACTAATCATCTAGAAAGGAAACATAGTATCGTTGAGAGTCTTCGTCGAACTCCCACTTGAGCTCATACGCGTCTCCTGGAGCGGAATCATCAGGTCCTGCATCGGGTGTAATAGTAATATGTGAGCCATAGGGACTCAGCAATCTCGCACCCTCAGGATCAAGACTATTTAAGCTTATAGGTAAGGCAAGGTAAAAATATGAGTGGAGCTGCAGCAAGCGACTAGCAAGTATGGTGGCTAACTTATTCGCAAAAGAGAGCGAGAAGAGGAGGCAAAGCACAAGCGAGAAACCAGAGAGCAACCTGCGCAAACATTACTCCAACACCGTGTCCACTTCCCGGACTCCACCGAGAAGAGGCCATCACGGTAACACACTCGGTTGATTCATTTTAGTTAAGTTAAGGTTCAAGTTATCTACAACCGAACATTAACAAATTCCCATCTACCCATAACCGCGGGCACAGCTTTCGAAAGTTCAATCCCTGCAGGGGAGTCCCAACTTAGCCCATGACAAGCTCTCACGGTCAACGAAGGAATAGACCTCCTCCCAAGATGTTCCGATCAGACTCGGTATCTCGGTAACTCAAGACACTTCGACAGGTTAAAACAAGACCAGCAACACCGCCCGAATGTGCCGACAAATCCCGATAGGAGCTGCACATATCTCTTTCTCAGGGCACACTCAGATAAGCAATCCGTACAACTAAAACCAGCCCTCGAGTTTCCCCGAGGTGGCGCTGCAAGGGGCTCTAGTTTGGACCAACACTCAGAGGAGCACTGGCCCGCGGGGGTTAAAATAAGATGACCCTTGAGTCTGCAGAACCCAAGGGAAAGAAAAGGCTAGGTGGCAAATGGTAAGACCAATGTTGGGCATTGCTGGAAAAGCTTTAATCAAAGCGAAATATCAAGGGGTTCCCATTATAACCCAACCGCGTAAGGAACGCAAAATCCGGGAACATAACACCGATATGACGGAAACTAGGGCGGCAAGAGTGGAACAAAACACTAGGCGAGAGGCCGAGCCTTCCACCCTTTACCAAGTATATAGATGCATTAAGATAACATAGCAATATAATGATATCCCAACAAGTAAATAAATGTTCCAACAAGGAACGGCCTCCAATGTTCACCTGCAACTAGCAACGCTATAAGAGGGGCTGAGCAAAGCGGTAACATAGCCAATCAACGGTTTGCTAGGACATGGTGGGTTAGAGGTTTGACATGGAAATTTGGGAGGCTTGCAAGCAAGTGGTAGGCATCGTAGCAATGGCATAGCAAAAGAGCGAGCAAACTAGCATAGCAAAGATAGTAGTGATTTCGAGGGTATGATCATCTTACCTGCACAGTTGTCAGAGTTGACTGGATCCTCGAAAGCAAACTCAACGGGCTCCTCGTTAGCGAACTCATCTCCCGGCTCTACCCAAACAAGACAAACAAGCAACAAGGATACAATCAACCATGTGCAAACTCAAGCAACACGATGCAAAGATGATATGCTATGCGGGATGCGATGCGGGATGCAAAAAGCAAGATATGACAAGAAATGCATGAACCTGGCATCAACATGGAATTCCAAGGGTGCCACTGGAAAGATGAGATGAAATCGCTTGAAAGTGATATAAAGAACACCAGAATCGGAGTTACGGTTTGGAAATGGCAAGCGATTCAAAAAATGACACTGGTCTGCGATTTACAGCAAGGAGGCATCTAAATGCAACGAAATGAACATGCTACAACACCCAAACATGACAACAAAATACATGGCAGGGATGCACACAAGATGCTTAACAAAAGTCTAGCACTGAGCTACAGCATATTCATCCATTAGGAGGTTCAAACAATCATGGCAAAAACGCAAACGGAAAACAGATTTCAGACTTAGTGAAATTAACACTTGTCTGGAATTTCAGATCATATAGCCCTCTTCGGAGCAACAAAACAACATGCTACAGGACCTGAACATGACAAAGAAAGACATGGCATGGAGCTACTCAACAATCTTAACAAAAGTCCCTTAGTGACCTTGAGCCAAAAGGGATCACAAAATATACTAACAAGCACACGAACATAGCAAAAACATAACCAGTTTTCAGACTTAGTGAAAACTGGGACATGTCGAAACATAACTCACGAAGGCATGTTTACGAGCTCGATGCACTCACCACGGGGCAAGTCATGGCAAGACAAGCATACATCCCTTAAGAAGGCACAAAATGCAAGCTATACATGGCAGGAACAATGACATAGCATGCACGGAACAACTACAACAACATCGGCAAAATCGCAAACAAGTTGACGATCTGCCCAGATTCACAACGAAGCAAAAGTAAAGCTCGATTGACTCAAGCTAGGGTGCTCCATAATTGCAAACAAATACATGGATGGATATAGCACTACAATATTAACAAAACTCCCTTACTGATCATCCTCAAAAGAGGCACGGATCACTAGGAAACAACATGAACATATGGCATCGTGAGATAAACAATCCCAGGACTTAGTGAAATCACTAAGTCCCTGAAAACAGAATTAGCAAGTGCACCACTTTGCAAGCTTGCACAAGTCACCACACACATGCTAAAAATACATGGGTTGCACCTCTGGAAAGATGACAAAACCCTTAACAAAACATATGTAGAACTCACGGGCATATCATGCACAAAATAATCATGGCAAAAATGACAAAAGTGATAAACAGAGTAGCAGATCTGACAATTAACTCAAGTAGCCCTCTTCTAACAGCATTTCAGGCATCAAGATGAGCTCAAATGAAAATAATGCAATGGAATGAAATGATTTAATCTCTAAGATGAACATTTTGATATGCTATATGCATGAATCGGAGCTACGGACGCAAAGTTACGGAGCCGCGAACATGAGCATATGGATCAAGAATTTCAGGACTTAGCAAAAAAAAAACCTCGCGAAAATTAGGGTTTACTGTAGCCGTCTCGGATCCGACCTGGATCGGGGCGCGTGGAGCCCGAGGATCGCCGGCGAGCCTTGCCGGCTCCGGCGAGCGAAGAAGCAGCGGGGAGGCGCGGGTCCGGTCGGTGGGGGCGGAGTCCCGCGGCGGGGCG
>NC_057800.1:409577452-409584175 GCF_018294505.1 Triticum aestivum
CACGCGTGGGCCTCGCGGGCCTGGCGTGGTCGGCGGCGAAGCGGTCCCCCGCGGGACAGGTGGCGCGACGCGGTTGGGCGGCGGTGGCAGCGGACGTTGTCCGGCTCCGCCCGGACACGTCCGGAGCGGCGGATCTGGGATTTTTTAGGGTTAGGGGGGAGAGGATCCGCGAATTGGAATGGGGGTGTATATATAGGCATGGGGGGAGCTAGGAGAGTCCAAATGAGGTGCGGTTTTCGGCCACGCGATCGTGATCGAACGCTCTAGGACATGGAGCAGAGTTTGGTGGGTTTTGGGCCAAATTGGAGGGGTGTTGGGCTGCAACACACACGAGGCCTTTTCGGTCCCTCGGTTAACCGTTGGAGTATCAAACAAAGTCCAAATGACACGAAACTTGACAGGCGGTCTACCGGTAGTAAACCAAGGCCGCTTGGCAAGTCTCGGTCCAATCCGGAAATGTTTAATCTCCACACACGAAAGAAAGATAGAAATGACCACCGGAGGAGAACGAAGCGCCGGAATGCAAAACGGACAACGGGGAAAATGCTCGAATGCATGAGATGAACACGTATGCAAATGCAATGCACATGATGACATGATATGAGATGCATGACAACGATAACAACACACGGAGACAAAGACCCGAACCCGAGGAAATAAATATAACTTAACGCCGGAAACGGCAAGAATTGGAGTATAAATTGGGAAAGTTACATCCGGGGTGTTACACGTACCAAGGACAACGTTAGGATCATCATGAGCCTCCTTAGCTGAGACATAGTTGACATGGTCATGTGCAGTGGTGGCTGGCTTGGCGTAGAATGTCTTTCCCGCTGGCTTACCATGGCCAACAGACTTCCCAGACTGGTTGGGGTTGTTATTTTGGGGACACTCTCGGCTGTAGTGACCCGGCTCTCCACACTTGAAACATGTCACAACATTGGGGCGTGGAGCAGCATTAGCAGTGGGGCCACCATAGGGCTTAGACGGTGCAAACTGCTGGTTGGGGCGAGGCGCCTCAAAGGATGGCCTCGGAATAAACCTGGGTGGCAGTGTCGTGCTTGGAATCCACACCCGGCGCTTCTGAGATCCAGAGCCGGATTAAGAACCAAAATCATGAGAGTGCTTGCGTGAGGCGTCATAGTTAGACTGGCCTGTCTCAGCACTGATGGCTTTATTGACCAACTTCTGGAAGAAGGTGCACTCGTGCAGACGAAGATCGCGGCGAAGCTCGGGGCTAAGTCCCTTGCGGAACCTTGCCTGCTTCTTAGCGTCGGTGGATACCTCTTCAGGAGCATATCATGCCAGATTCCCAAATTCACGACTATATGCATCCACAGTCAGTCTTCCTTGGGTGAAATTGCAGAACTCTTCCCTCTTACGATCTATGAGACCTTCCGGGATGTGATGCTCACGGAAAGCCTCACTGAATTCAGCCCAAGTAGTGATTTGGCCGACCGGGCGCATAGCCTCAAAGTTTTCCCACCAAAGGCTAGCAGGGCCTTTGAGGTGATAGGCAGCATAGGTAACCTTATCAGCTTCGGCTATGTTGGCAGAACGTAGCTTGTGGGTGATGCTGCGAAGCCAGTCATCCGCGTCGAGGGGCTCGACGGAATGATTAAACTTTGGTGGGTACAACTTGATGAAGTCATTGACTGACACCAAGTCATTTCGCTGATGGTGTGCAGTGTTCTGCTCAATCCGCTCCAGCAAGCGGTTAGTCTCACGCTTGTTTCTTTCCGCCTCCAGCATAACTTCGGCCAGAGAAGGCGGGTGAGGCAAATTTTCACCCCTAGCTGCACTGGCTTCCCCTGCTCCAGGGCAGCAGGGTTGCTGCGGGTGTTGACCATCTTAGGAAAAACAAGACAACAATTTAGATAAGGATGGCACAAACTTGGCAAGGAAGTGCAGAATGTAATGGATAACATGGAATGCTAAGATGTTCATTGCACGAAATGGTAATATAGAAACTGCCATATATATACCATTGGTCATACACACCGTACATAGTTTAGCACAAGCCCAGGCTAGAGTACAACTATGGTGAAAGACATTACATCTCATCGGAGGCATTCCAAGCTCCTATACATTATTTTTCTACACCTACGGAGCGTGATACACACCAAGTCGTATCCCACGGTCACGCAGGACTGTGGAGAATACAACTATTACAATACTAGTGAAACTACTACTAGCTTAGACGGCTCCGTAGTAATCCTCATAAAAGTCACCACCAAAGCCTGGAAGTGGAACATGATCATCTGGGAACAGACGGTCCTGCGGAGCCTGCGGACCATAGGGACTCGGATGTGGCCTTGGTCCCACAGACGGTGGCAGACGGGGACCACGAGGAGGGGTGATGCCTCCTACATCGCGCCACTCCATACAATCTGGTAATCCAGACCGCACAGGGTATAGGTCCCTCATGTCCATGTATTCTGCCTGCACCGCAGGTGCAAACCGAGTCAAAGTGGCCCAATGATCAGAACGAGTGTGGAAAAGCTCCATACGCAAGGCCCAATTTTCGCGGTCCTTATCCTCGAGCATCTCGGCAGTGGTGCGGAGTAGTGACTCCTCATGTGTAGAGTCATAGTACAAAGCCTGATAGTACCCCTGTGCTCCAGGGAGTGAGGCTGGCATGTAACGAAAATCGGTGTTCTGAAGCAAGGTAGTCTCGGCTCGAATGATAGTCATCATTGAGTAAGCTGCATCCTGCATAGACATCTCAATAGTGACCCCAAGTCCATGGGAACAGTCAAGGGGTTCAGTGGCTCCAGGATAAGAGGGATATATCCTGACAGTACAAAGGTACTGGCTCTGGTTGAAGTCTCGGAACTGCTCCTCGACGGTATATTCCGGATACCACCGATAGCCTGAGTCGACCATCACTCAAACCAACATGGCCGTGTGACCGGGTACATCGAGGCACCGGGTCAGACGAACCACTTGGTTCTGGGAACGGGTGGCCATCTGAAAGCACAGAATAATGCAAAGGCATTAGAATTTTCTAGGGGAAATCGGACAGCATAACGACTATAAATGCTCAGAAAAAGATTTGAGACATCCACAACAGTTTGCAATACCACTCAACAACATCATATCAAGGTTCTGGTCAACTGACAACATACTAAAAGTAGTAGAAACTGTACTGAGGCTTGTAACAACAATCCTATAAGCTATTATGGATTAGTAACATGTGAACCTAATAGAGAGAAGAGAGCCTAGTCCTTAACCCATGTAGAATGAGAAGAGAATGACTCAGATCAGAAGGCATAAGGTAACGGAGTAAAAGAGCCTTACGTTCCCTCCCACAATCAATTCCCCTACATATAACTAAAGCATTTCTAGACTCGACATTGACCAGTTTGGCTCAACGAACCTACAGGCAGTCCGGCTCTGATGCCAACACTGTCAGGACCCCGATTCCAAGTCACATCGATCTAGCCGGTAACACCTCATATCACATTGCGGCCTCACGCACGGTATCCCCACAGGTGTCGCGTTACCATGGCCCGAGACCGTTTCCGCCTTTTGGCTCACATATATGATAGTGTCGCTAGCATCCATATGACAGAGAACCCGGGCCGACATGGCTAGTCGTGAACCCAAAGCGGCACAGACCTATGGGGACAGGCATACATGAATCACATCGAGCATGTCGGTCAACAGCGTGTGAATCCGGGCTGTAGCACTGGGCTAACAGGACTCCGGGGAACCCGGGCTGTAGCAGGCTAGGCAGGACTCTGGATGTCACCGCGTGACATTTCCTTGAAGGGACGAACATAGGAACGAAGTGAAACACATGTCGGCCAGTCAAGTGTCCTGAGCAGTAGTGCTGGGCTAGCAGGACTCTGGTGAATCGGGCTGTAGCGGACTACTATGGCTCAAGGAGCACTAGACTACATTCCCCCATAAGAGAGGCTGCCAAGGATAAACAACTAGATTGTCGGATCCCACACATACCAAGCATTTCAATCATACACACAATATGCTCGATATGTGCAAATACAACATGGCATCACAACAAAACTCTACAACTCAAGTACTTTATTTAAAGGCTCCAGAGAGCCATACACAACATGTTCATACAGGTAGGGGTCACATGACCCGACAATCAAGTCATACAAGCATACAAGCACATGCGGAAGCAAATAGTCTGAGTACAGACACTAGAAAGAAAGAAGGCTTGTCGAAGCCTGCCTATCTACATAGGGCCCTCCATGGCCAGGATACCAACCTGGGTGGCAAGTTACTCATCGACGTCGAGGTCTACATAAAACCCATCGGAGGGGGCGGTGTTGTCGTTTGAAAACAGTAATTAGCAACATGAGTACAAAGGTACTCAACAAGTCTTACAACAGAACCTACTATACATGCTCATTCTCAAGAAGGTAGTGGAGTTATTGCAGCAAGCCAGCTTTGACTCTTGGCTAAGCTATCCTACGAGACAACACTAGTAAAATAGTTTTCGCACACGAGTCTAGGTTTATCGCCTATCCAGGTTCCATCCGCAGGGAGTCCGGCCGAGGTTTCCACATACGGCCCCGAACGATGTGAACAGGGTCCCGAGACGCCAAACGGGCACCCGACATACCCGGACACGGTGTATCTACCACATCATAGCCCAACCCTAGGGTCAGCACTACGCACGGCCACCAACACATAACCTACAAACACCAGAAACTAGTTGCAACTCCTGGACAGAGTACTAGAGTGATTAAGAAGCCGAGAGGATCAATTAAGGATCCCGATGCATGGTAGTATCTAATTCTTAAATCACACATACAGATCTCAGTTCTTAGGGACGACCTCAATGAAACAACCCACCATGTACTCCTACATGGCCTCTCATCGATACCTTTACCAAATCACGTTCAACACATCTCTCACATTACCGACATAATCATTTCACTCTAGCCCATCACCCAGATGAACCAGACCTGACTCAACTCTAAGCATAGCAGGCATAGCAAGGTAGGAAACACATACATGGCTCAATCAACTCCTACACATGCTAGTGGGTTTCATCTAGTTACTGTGGCAATGATAGGTCATGCGGAGGATAGGGTTCAACTACCATAGCACACAGCAGTTTGAAACGTTGTTGTCTTAATGCAGTAAGTGAGAGCAGAAGCAAGAACATGGGATTGTATCGATATGATCAATGGGGCTGCTTGCCTGATGGAGTGGTAGTAGGGTACTGCCCTTCAGCTGGATACTCGGAATTATCCTCGGAGGCAGAACCTACCACGAAGGACACCACAGAACACAATCATCACATGGCAATATGCAACAATATGATGCATGCTATGACATGGCAATATGAGGTGTCCTGCCTAATGCAATGTGAAACAAGTTGAAATGGGTCCATTTGAATCAAAGATTCAAATAGAAGCTTAAGTTCTTATGCATTATAAGTGTATTAGCTTGTTTCACCTAAACAGCAAGGTTAAAGTGTTTTGTTATGCATGAAACCATTGCAGACGGAAAGATTGAATTTTTCCGATCAAATTTCATATATAAATCTTTTCAATCTGAGTTATAGATTATTTTCTATGATTTTTAGAAGTTTTGGTTATTTTCTGGAATTTCCTATATAAGAATAAATCCAGAAAAGGATTTACTGTGTCAGCCTGGCGTCAGTGTGATGTCAGCGGGTCAAAGGCGCCAGCCCAGGTCAAACCTGACTAGTGGGCCCCATCTGTCAGTGTCACAACTAACTAACAGAGTTAGTTAGTGTTTCGTTAGCACTAAACTAGGTTAGTTAGGCCCTGGGCCCACATGTCAGTGAGTCAACTTGTTAACTAAAATAATTAGTGTTAACTAAACTAATTGTAATTAGACAGGGGCATGGCCCACACATCAGTGACTCAGGGGAGGTCAACCTGGGCCCACATGGGGTCAAACAGGGTCAAACTCGCCGGCGTTTAGCCGCCGACGAGGCCAGACGCGGCGGAGCAGCGCGGGATTCACCTACAGGGCGCCGTTTGGCGCGCGGAGCACAGCTACGAGACGCGGACGCTCGTCCGCATCCAACCAGGGTGGTGGCGCGGCCAGGGGTGGCCGGAGTGGCGCCGGCGACGAGCTTGGCGGCGGCCGAAGCTCGAGTGCAGTCGGGGATGATGCTGTGGTGCGCAAACGAGCGCGGCGAGGTGCTACCGGGGTTCTACGTGATGCGGGGAGCGCGTTGGGGGCATGCTCGGGACCAAATGGTCACCGGAGCATCGTCGGCGACGAGCGCGGGCGGTGGCGCGTGCGGGTGAGCATGGTGCGGTCGCTACGGAGTGCAAAAGAGGAAACAGAGAGGATGGGGAGATGGATGAGCTCACGGGGGTCTCGATGAGGCAGTCAGCGGGGTCTGGGGTGAGCTGATGCGGCGAGGACGGCGAAGGGGATCTCCGGTGGCCGGAGTTGGGGAAGACGAGGTCGGGGCGGTTCTAGAGCGGGCGAGCGCTCGGGGCTCGGCCTGCTCGACGTAGTCGACGGCGACGGAGCTCGTGGACACGACGGCGCGGCGCGAGGATGACGGAGGACGCGGCTACGGCGACGGTGCGGCGGCAGAGGCGTCGGCCATGGTGGGAGAGGGCGAGGGAGAGGGCAGGGGGTGAATGGAGAGGTGTGCAGGGTCGAGGCGACGACGTGGAGGTCGTCCAGGCGTCCAGGGGCGCGGGCGGCAAGCAGGTGGCGCCATGGCGAGCCCAAGCACGCCGACGCTCACCTCCT
>NC_057800.1:409584605-409587023 GCF_018294505.1 Triticum aestivum
TTTAGGATTATTTTGGCATTTTAATTATTTTATAGCATTTAAATGCCCAAATGCAAATACTATATGGATTAATCCAATGACCTTAGGATGTCCTAGAAAAATGTTCACCATTTTTGTCAAATGTTTTAACCCAAAACAAAAACGGTGGACTTTTTAGAAGGGCATTTTAGGTTAGTTGAAAAAGTTTTTAGTAAACCCTAGTTGTTCCAGGGGGGGGGGGGTGTTGGGGGTTCTGTCATCCCCATTTCATCTTTCTGGGAAAATTAAACATGATGCAATCACTCTAATGCATGAGCTAGCTAGGGTGTGACATATGGTTCACTCAGATGATCTGTTTGTGATTCGGAGCACAAAAGAAACGGTCAGCCAGATCAAGGTGTGTGCGATATACGTCATACGTCATACGGTTCACTCGGATGAACTGTTTTCGATTAGGCAATGCAACAAAAATGGTTCAACCATATCAAGGTGTGTGCAGTGGAGGGCATACAGTTCATTCCTATAAACTATTTGTGTTGAGCCAGGAGAACAAAAACGTTTCACATAAACAAGACGTGTGTAATACGCGGCAAACATCCAATTACATAGGTGGCTAATACACACATGACATTTTCACACACCAAAGTAAACTATTACATGCATAATTAACTAGGATAAATACTTCTTGTGCTAGCTCGATATTCCTTCTATGCTAAGTTTCCATTAATTGATGCATTTTATGAACATGCCACTGTTTCCCGCCATTTCCTCACCGGTTTTCCGATATTGCGCATAAACCTAGGCAGTGCACGACGCACGGAGGCAACAAGTGCAACCTGTAGCACACCCACCTTTTCCAAGCATGCCAACCCACCAAAGCGCCGCCTCTGCCATCAACCTCGTCGACGAGGAAAATGAGCAGGCGCCACAGCCCGTCGAGGCTGAGGCGCTCCCCGGCTACGCGATGGACGACACCATGATGTGCGTCATTGCCAAGGTTGAGCAGACCCTTGGCGCATGGCGCTTCAGCGCCGCGGATCAAGATAGGCATGTCAGCACTGACAAGCTGCACCTCGCCGCACAACATAACCAATTGTGCGCTGCAGAGCAAGCTAGGCGCGTCTGCACCGATAGGCTGCGGCTCGCCGCACGGCGAGACCGTTGGAGTGTCGTAGAGCGAGAGGCGCCACGTGCCACACAGCAAGAGCGGATCCATCGACGCCTGCCTGCTGTCGATAGGGCGTCGCAGCTGGGTACACGTCCCGTCAGTACCCCCATTCCTCGCCAGGAGTGGGCAGAGGCCCTCTGGGTCGTACTTGCACTAGAGATCGGCTGCGATGTACTTGCATCGGACGCCTGCCGCGCCGTTCGCATGGGTCGCGCCGTTCTCCTTGTCCGTAGCCCGCTCGATGCCAACGCGTTAGTCTGTAGGCTCGACCGCCTCCTTGGCCCAGGTGTCCACCTGGGGGTAGTAGAGGAACATGGCCGTCACATCCTCGAGTTAATGATCTCCGATGAAATAGCCAACTTGGAGCTTGAGATCGCGCTCCATATGTACCGCGAGTGTGTCGACTGCTTGGACGAACGCCTGCATGAGTTCAGGCAGCGCCAAGAGCTACCGTAGGAAATAGTTGCTGGTCATGGTCTCATGGACGCGTTTTATTTTGTTGAGTCGTTTCGACGTGGATAGCTATGTATTCACAGCAATTATAGTATTGCTCTGTTTCAATGTGTGTACTCTGTTTTCCGTTTTTATATGTTATGTTTAAATGTGTGTATATACGCTTTCCATTCTATATATGTGGATGATAACAACTAGATTCAAATTAATATACAAAAACAGATAGAAAATGGAATTCATAATATATATATATATATATTAATTGTTCATTAGTTCATCATAGAATATATATATAATATCATCACATATACGTGA
Organism: Triticum aestivum; assembly: GCF_018294505.1. Lineage (NCBI taxonomy): Eukaryota > Viridiplantae > Streptophyta > Magnoliopsida > Poales > Poaceae > Triticum > Triticum aestivum. The sequence goes on from NC_057800.1 coordinate 409,586,521, forward strand.
TGATACTTAAGTACTAGGTACAATGCATAAAATTGAAAACGAGCAATACTAAAACTAATAATCCCTCCTAGGGCTAGTATTCTGGCATCCCCTCGCCAGTAGCTGCCTCATGTGCGGCGTCTTCCCAATGCGGAGGCAATACTCCGCCTCCTCTGCCTCGCAGCGCTTGACGTAGTGATCTGCCTCTTGTTGGTGCACAAGCACGGACAATCTTTCCATTTTGTTGGGCGCCCATCGGAGCTCCTCGTTGGTGGCACGCTGGAGCTTATCGGCCCACCTCCACACAGCGATGAGGTGCCTAGCGCCTTTGACCTTCCTCGCGAAGTACCCGTCTTCATACACCTCCTCCGCACGACGATGCGCCTGCCCCCAAAGCTCCGCCGCCACCTTTTTCCAGGCGGCATCACGGGCTTCACAGGTAGCCTGGTACATGGCTTCCTCCTCTGCCATCTCCTTCTTGAACGCCACTTGCCTGGCTTTCTTAGCCGTTGGCAGTGACTTCC
>NC_057800.1:409906490-409944541 GCF_018294505.1 Triticum aestivum
AACGCTCACTGTTCATCCAATCGATCGGCTTCAGTTAGCAGCAGTAGCGAAGGAATCGCTCAATCAGGTTCAGTTAACAGCCATCGATCGATCGCTCGGGTTCAGTAACACGTACCCTGCAGTGCAATCGCTCGGGTTCAGTTAGAGCCCAACGCCTCGCTCGGGTTCAGTTAGAGCCAACACCTTGCACACACGCGCATACGTGTACGAGAGAAACGCGCATCGCTCGGCCCCCGACCTCCCACCATAACTGGGAACACCCCGAAATTTTCCTCCCCCTCGCTTCTACCACGGTTTTTTCCGTCATGGACGGCCCAAAGAATGTCATGCGGCTGCGTCTCCGGCCTGCCCAGGACGAAAAGCCCATTTCCTGTCATGATTTTTTGTCATAGAAGTAGGAGCCCACCACATCCATGATGAGACCGGGTTTTGTCACAATTATTGTCATAGAAGTGTCATATGTATGACAGAAAAAAATTCGTTCAGCCCAAAATGTCACGGATGTGTCTTTTTTTGTTGTTGTGGAGCACTAGAACAAAGAGCTTCTGCTGCAGTTCTATGCTACACTACACATTCGAGACTACAACAGGGATCTGAAGACTTGGATCCTTGAGTGGATGATAGGTGACGTTCATCATGTAGCCAAAGCTCGGGATATCATCGAGCTTACTTCCCTGCCCACTCTAGGTGACTTGTATGAACATGGTTGTCAGCTTCATCAGAACAAACTGCAAAGCATCTTCCAGAAGCCAGAGCCAAACATAAGCCAAATGCTGAGCATGATGAAGCCATTGCCCCATGACGCCGAATATCCCAAGGAATTCTTGTTCAGGACCTTGAGTACTTGCCACGCACAGTCTATCATATCCTGAGGCGTACTCTCTGGCCAATCAAAGGAAATTCTTCTAAAGCTAAACTCGAAGGCGCCATGAAGACATTGGTTTTCTATATCATCAATGGCATCAGATTCAACACTTGGGATTTCTTCATCCGACAGCTTGGAGATTCTGGGCTTGATCTTTTTGGCCTGCAATTTTATGCTCCATGGGTGATGCGCTTGATCAAGCACTACAAAAAATACACTTCCGTGATGATATGTGTTTGTCACAGTAGGTCGCGTTTTCTGTCATGCATGTATATCCATGACGATTTTATGATAGAATCAAGATAGTCATACTTGTGCTGTCGTAGAAGTGTTCCATGACATTACCAAAATTATCATCACGGAAGTGTCCACTTCCATGACGATAAATCGTGCGTCACAGAAGTGCTTTCATCAAGGGTGACCGACACATGGCATCCACCGTAATGGAACGCCGTTAAGCTATCAGGTCAGGTTTTGGATCCGACAACCCGTTAACAGCCCCGACCAATGGGGATTTTCCACGTGTAAAATCATCATTGGCTGGAGGAGACACGTGTCAGGTCCGCATTGGCACAAGTATCACTCATCCAATGGGCGAGACGCGCCTATGATATGTTGACACGTGGACCGGCCCATCAAGTTTAAATGGGCTGGCCCAACTGAAGGCCCACAAGATTTTGCGGACCATAATGGGTCAGCCCAGCTAAAGGCCCACGAGATTTTGTGGACCATAATGGGCTGGCCTAGCTAAAGGCCCCAAAGATTTTGCGGGCCATAATGGGCTGGCCCAGGTAAAGGCCCACACAATTTTTGGGTGCCATAATGGGCCGGCCTAGGTAAAGGCCCACAAGATTCTTGTGGATCATAATGGGCCGGCCCATGTAAAGGCCCACGAGATTTCGCCGACATTAATGGGCCAGCCCAGCTGTAGGCCACAAGATTTTGAGGACCCTAGTAGGCCGGCCCATTAACTGGCTGCCATGTTTTGGGCCAAATGTCGGCCCATATTTGATCCAGTCCATTAATGGCCTGCCACGCTCCGGGCCTAATAGTGGCCCATATGAGATCCGGCCAGTTAAAAGCCTACCACGTTCTGGGCCAAATTACGGGCCAGATCAGGTCCGACCCTTTAAGAGGTTTTGGGCCTAATTATGGCCAATATCAGATTCGGCCCGTCAACTGGACACTATGATTTTGAGCCCACTTGCTAAAGGTCCACTTAGTAATTCGGCCTGATATTAGTTTTGGCCTGTTAAGGGTCCGTTTAATATTTCGGCCCTATATTAATTTCGGCATGTTAAAAGCCCGTCATATAGTTGGGCCTAACTACTACCCGGTTTGCATCCGACCTGCTTGTAGCCGATATCTGATTGGGCCAAACAAGGACTGAGACAATTTTGGCCTGTTAAAAGCCCGTGATTTGATTCACACAATCATGGGTCGGGGTTCATTTCGGGCTGTTGCCGGCCTGTGAGCTGTTCGGCACGTTTCAGGCCCAACCTACATCGTGATTGCATGACGGCCTGATTATGTACCGTAATTTTAGGGTTTGGCTGGTTTACTACGAAGACAGGATATATATATACAGTAAAATAATTGCAGCATCGTGAATAAGAAAAAACCTAGACTATACAATAAAGAAATTACGGCATATTACATCCACTGGGCATCAAAGTTCGCCACTATGATAATAAAGCACAAGTAGACAGCGGATTACATACACTTGGCATCAAAGATCGCCACCAGTGCAAATAAACACGCCGACAACATAGTATACAAAACCGACAGCACTTCAATAGAGCTCAAGAAAGGTTAGCCCTGCTCGGGAGCTGCAGCGCAAGCAGCTGAGCAAGATGATGAGACTGCGCTTGTTCAACACTTATATCTTCCTCACTCTGAAAGATAAACAAGCAGACAGATGACAGGTTTTGCATATAAAAGTATCAGTGCTGACAATTCATCATATTTCTTACTGACGAATAAAGTGACATAGTTTAAAATTGCATTAACATAATATGGTATTGTTCAGGTCAAGACATGGCAGGAAATGACATTGTGAAGGAGTTGGTAGCTTCATGACACCATTGGATTACAGAACAAGAACTCATAAGTATCAATGGATAGTGTGATGTCAATTTATACCATTTCAGATTGGCAAATAAAGAGACGGTTTAAATAATAGTAGAATGATATGACATTGTTCATAGTTAAGACATTGCAGAATATGACATTGTGCCGTAGTGGGTAGGTTCACCACACCACTGGATTACAGATGAAGAACAGTGTCGGTGTCAAAACCGACGGATCTCGGGTAGGGGGTCCCGAACTGTGCGTCTAGGCTGGATGGTAACAGGAGGCAAGGGACATGAAGTTTTACCCAGGTTTGGGCCCTCACGATGGAGGTAAAACCCTACGTCCTGCTTGATTAATATTGATGATATGGGTAGTACAAGAGTAGATCTACCATGAAATCGAGGAGGCTAAACCCTAGAAGCTAGCCTATGGTATGATTGTTGATGTGTATGTCGTCCTAAGACTAAAACCCTCCGGTTTATATAGACACCGGATAGGGTTAGGGTTACATAGAGTCGGTTACAATGGTAGGAGATCTAAATATCCGCATCGCCAAGCTTGCCTTCCATGCCAAGGAAAGTCCCTTCTGGACACGGGACGGAGTCTTCAATCTTGTATCTTCATAGTCCAGGAGTCCGGCTGAATGTATAGTTCGGCCATCCGGACACCCCCTAATCCAGGACTCCCTCAGTAGCCCCTGAACCAGGCTTCAATGACGATGAGTCCGGTGCGCAGATTGTCTTCGGCATTGCAAGGCGGGTTCCTCCTCCAAGTACTTCATAGAAGATTTCGAACACAAAGATAGTGTCCGGCTCTGCAAAATAAGTTTCCACATATTGCCATAGAGAGAATAATATTTACACAAATCTAATCTGCTGACGTATTCTGTAGTGTGACATCACACCACGGCAAAGCTTTTATTCAAACCGTTTTACTGTGCCATATCAGCGCGTTATGCGAGGCGGTTTCCTTGGCACATCTTGTTAAAGCAGAGATCGTGTCCCCTTATTCCGGGATTCTCATCAATATGGACGTGGGTAACCCAACCACACCTTTGATTATGGCGCTTGGGAGATAAGCGAGTTTTACCAGGCTACTGGGGACATGTAGTTGCGTCCACCCATGTAAGGGGATAAGAATCCACCTTTTCACCTACGCCTTCTTCCTCCTTTGCCTATCCATTCTTGCGCACTCGAGCTCCAGTGCCCAAGTCCGCACTCCTTACCTCGACCTTCTCCAGCCATGTCCGGAGCGGGAGGCAAGTGGATGGTCTCCTCCGTCACGAAGGGACACATCCAAAAGCTGAGGAAGGACGGATATCTGGCTAGCAACATCGCACACCGGCTTCCCGAAATAGGGCAGCTCATCCCCACTCACAGGCCCCATGAGAGGGTGGTATTCCTCCCCCCATTTCCTCCGCGGACTGGGTTTCCCTCTGCATCCATTTGTCCGGGAACTCATGTTCTACTACGTCCTGGATTTCCACGATCTGGCCCCGAACTTTGTCCTCAACATCTCGGCGTTTATCGTCGTGTGCGAGGCTTTCCTCCGCATCCGCCCCCATTTCGGCCTATGGCTCAAGACTTTCAACGTCAAGCCGAAGGTGGTGCGCGGCAACTAGGCGGAGTGCGACGGTGCCATTGTTGGCAAGATGGCCAACGTCCTCTGGCTCGAGGGCTCCTTTGTAGAGAGCCTGAAGGGGTGGCAATCGGTGTGGTTTCATATCACCGAGCCGTGCGACCCTAAGTGGGTCGCAGCCCCCGAGTTCCGGTCCGGACCCCCAACGTGGCTCACGTCCTGGAAAGAGACGGGCCTGTCGTGGGGCAGCCAGAAGGAGGTGACCAGACTGCAAACATGCATCCAATCCCTGGTGAACAAGCAGCTCAGGCTTGTCAACGTAGTCCAGGTTATGCTCATCCGCTTGATCCTCCCGTGTCAACAACGAGCTTTCAACCTGTGGGAGTTCGATCTAGCGCGGCACCAAACTCTGAGCAGGCTCTTCGACACGACGTACGAAGATGCCTGGAAGGTGCTTTTCAAAGGCGCCGAGGCTCCCGCATCCGCTACCGAGGATCGCGGATTCAGCGCGCAGCGTCATGCTAGTGCGGTAAGCTTTTTGTATTTTTTACAGGGCACTAGTTTTTCATAGTTTAACTCTGTGCGGGATCTAATCTCCCTTACCTTTGACAGGATTGGCAGGCGAAGTCCGGACAGATCGACTGTTCGGCACCTTTGCCCGAAGACCCAGCCGATGCCCACTTGGCGAAGCTGCTAGTCCCGGCACCCTATGTGGTGCCGGAGAAGAAGGCCGCAAAAAATGCTGCGGGGACTCGAAAGAGTGCCCGGTGCCAGGAGGTGTCAGATCCATCATCCGACGGTTCCTAGGCGCATTCCTCCCGTGAAGACGAGGTGGAGGAAGAAGAAAACCCTCCCCCTCCAGCAGGGGAAGGGAAGAAAAGGAAGGCCACCCCAACTGGGGAGGCCGAAGGGTCCAAGAAGGCGAGAACCCCTCCTTCGGACTACTCCACCAATGCCGACGACGGTAAAGAGGAGGGGCTGCCCAGGGCCAAGCCCCTGGCGAAATCATAAGTATCCGGATACCGGAGTGATTTCATAGTATTTGATTATTGCACAGCTTTCCCTTATGTCGGATATGTTTATGCAGCCCACCCAAAGACCGGCTCGACACGTCGTCAAGCGGCTCACTAGACTCGTCGGACGTGAACTCGCTTCCGACGGCTTCCTCCCCCCGCCCTATGGACGACACTGAAGTGTTGTCCCAGCAAGTTCCAATCCGGGAGGAGGTGGTCCTGGAGGCGCCGCAAGGCGACCTCCCGGACTCCAGGAGTAAAGGGGACGAAAACCCCCAGGGCTTCAAGTCCGGCCCTGGGCCGGACACCGCTCCAGAACCTTCAAAGGTTCTAGAGTCCGGCGGGGGTCCTCCCTCCAAGAGGAGCAAGCCCGCCGTGCCGGTGACCTCCGTCCAACCGGAGGCGCCGGACAATCTGTTGGAGGCGCTCCAAGGCGCCTCCCTCGACGAGGGGCACCGCACTATTATGAGTGCGGTGGTCCAGAAGGTTCAGTCCGCCAAGAGCGGACTGACTGAAGCTTGTATAAGCCTTTTAACAGGTTTTGAGGTAAGTAAAGAATGTGTAAATAACATTACCGCATAGACAGTAGCCCCTGATGCTCTGTTTGGCGTTCGGGAAGAAAAGCCGAATAGAGGATCAAATAAAATTCACAGGAGTCTAAAAAAGAAGTCAATATGCGTGTGTAGGCTTCCCTGCTGGCGTCCGCCGCACTGACTGCGGAAGTGGACGTGCTAAAGCAGGACCTCGAGCGGTCCGAGCAAGAGCTCAGACGTGCCAAGAAGCAACTCGAGGACAGTGAAGGTAAGAAATACCTTGTGTAAATGTGTATAAAAAGGTGCAATTGTGAAAAATGACAGGAGTATCGTGGCTATTGTAGGGGCCACGTCTGAGGTGGTGACCCTGAAGCAAGCGCTGCTTGAGGCCGAGAAAAGGTCGGCCGTGGAGCGCACTGAGCAAGAAAAGTATGAGGCCGAGGTTGGCAAGGTGCGGCAAGAGCTCCAGGCTCTCATGGAAAAACATGAAAGTTTGGAGCGTGACTCAAGGACGTGAGCGTCCGAGCTCGCGGCGGCTACTAAAGTGCCAAGTCTGCCAAGGCCGAATCCCAGAAGACCCTCCAGGAGTTGGATGAGGTGAAGAAGATAGCAGCGGGTAAGGCATTCTTTATGCAAAGTAAACATATAAGCGTGAGTTACTTGTTACTTAACCGAATCCAGAGTTCTCCAGGTGCGTTCGCAGATCTTCCCCGGAGTATATCTGATGCCGCCGCATTCTATCGAGCCGAGGAGGGCAGCTCGACGGAGAAGGTGTTCTGGTCTTAGTACGCTGAGGCCGGACACCCCGTGCCCCTGAGCGACCAGTTGAAGCAACTGGTCGAGCTCCACTAGGCGGCCCAACAGGCCATGAAGGGCCTCATAGTTTGGCTATGGCCTGGAGAGGCTCAGCCTGGGAGCTATTTCGGGCTGGTGCGGCGGCTGGTGAAGGCTTGTCCAAGGCTCGAAGTCATCAAGCACTCCGTCTGCATTGAAGGTGCCCGTGGGGCCTTTGCCCGTGCGAAGGTGCACTGGGGCAAGCTAGATGCTGAGAAGCTTCTGAAGGACGGGCCACCGCCGGGGAAAGAGCATCGCAAGCCTGAAAATTATTATAAGGATGTTCTGAAGGGTGCCCGCCTTGTGGCGGATGAATGTTCTATGGATGTAATTTTTGAATAAAACTCGCTCGTTTTGTCCTGTGCGCTAAAAACTTGTTCATATGCGCTTAAGCAATGCTGTTTGAATTTAAAATATTACCTTATGTGCAGTTGTTTATCAATTCTTAGAGATGGCAAGTCGTCGGCTTCTGCCCCCGGGACGCTAGTGCTGGGGTGTTCGGGGATAAACTTGAGGGCTCTTTTTCCCATGTTTGGGTCCTTCGAGGGAGGCGCTCAGCCCAACGAACAAGGCGATCGGACTATAATGCGTGAACACTCTCACTTAGCCATAGAATTCTATAATTTTAAATTTCGGCGAAGCCCCTGGTATTCAGAAGACCGAGTCTGAGGCGCTATCCACGCCTTGGCCGGACAGAACCGGCTCCTCGCCCTAAGCGGCATAAGTCTTTAAGGACTCGAAAAGACCTCTCGAATAGCGACCAGCTCTCGCCTCATCATGACGGTCACTTTTAGCTTTCTCCACTGAGGTGATCAACCTAGCTCAACCGGGGCACAATCACAGTGGTTCTCCTAGTGCTACCTTAGCCGATATAGCGGAACGTAAGGCACCAAGACATAGGAGCCGGGCAAACTATTGACCCAAGACATGATTCGGAGCCGATGCATATAATGCTATAAGTTCGGGGTGCCGCACTTGTTAAAGTGTTCGGACTTCTCTCACCATGTTGAGGGGTACTGAAGCCCCTGGCATATTTTGGCCGTACCAAAGTGTAGGGGTGCAACATGCCGTTAAGGAACATAGATAAATATAAAAAAAGAGTAATGCAAAAATAGACAAAAGTTATGCATTGTTTATTAGAAAGAGCTGCAATCAAAGCAGGACGATACAAATAATGCGATAAGCAAAAGGTTGGACTATGTAACATGTCCACTCCAGGGGCAAGCTGCGGAATAATATGCGAAACAGGTATACTGCTCGTGATAGAGACCACCTGGGAGTTTGATAATTCGGCGTGGCTTGTCTGCTTCCCTGGTTCTTGCATCGTTTGTGCGGCAATTGAACTGCCGAACAGGCCTTCCAAAGAGTGGAGTCCTGAAAGTAAGAGAAAATTAAAAAATCGGCAGCCCCTGGTACGGTTGAAGCTGTGTTTTGGGCATGTCGTGATGGTGCCCCTCCCCCTGTGCCCATGGTATCTCTAGAGCGTAGTTATGTACGCGAAGTACTGGCGTCGCCTTTTTGCGAGGGCTGGGGTTGGGGCCGCATTGCTACGCCTGCTCGGATCGTGCCAGGCGGTCTTGTTGTAGGTTACTCCGGGTGCGCTTGACGGTGTCCGGTCGTTTAGTGGCCGGACTGGAGAAATGCCTGGAGAGGCTGCTTTGTACTTCCACTGCAAGGGCCGCCGTGTGCTCCTCCGTTTGGAGGGAGCGTTCGGTGTTTCCATTGACCGTAATTACTCCTCGAGGGTCTGGCATCTTGAGCTTAAGGTATGCGTAATGCGGTCCCACATTGAACTTAGCGAATGCGGTTCGCCCGAGCAGTGCGTGATAACCACTGCGAAACGGGACTATGTCGAAGATTAACTCCTCGCTTCAGAAATTATCTGGAGATCCGAAGACCACTTCAAGTGTGACTGAGCCTGTACAGTTGGCCTCTACACCTGGTATTACGCCTTTAAAGGTCGTTTTGGTGGGCTTAATCCTCAAGGGATCTATGCCCATTTTCCGCACTATATCCTGGTAAAGCAGGTTCAGGCTGCTGCCGCCGTCCATAAGGACTCTAGTGAGATGAAATCCGTCAATAATTGGGTCTAGAACCAATGCGGCGAAGCCGCCGTGACGGGTGCTAGTGGGGTGGTCCCTTCGATTGAAGGTGATCGGGCAGGAGGACCATGGGTTGAACTTTGGGGCGACTGGCTCTATCGCATATACGTCCCTTAACACGCGCTTCCGCTCCCTCTTGGGGATGTGGGTTGCATATATCATGTTCACCATCTGCACTTGTGGGGGAAAACCCTTCTGTCCCTTGTTGTTCGGCGGCCGGGGCTCCTCGTCGTCATCGCTATGCAGCCCCTTGTCTTTGTTGTCGGCGTTTAACTTGCCTGCCTGCTTGAACACCCAACAATCCCCGTCGGTGTGATTGGCCAGCTTTTCGGGGGTGCCATGTATCTGGCATAAGCGGTCGAGTATTCGGTCCAAACTGGACGGGCCACTAGGATTCCTTTTGAATGGCTTTTTCCGCTGACCAGATTTAGAGCCTCTGAATCCGGCATTAACTGCCGTATCATCTGCATTGTCGCCGTTAATGCGGCAATTCTGTTTGTTGCGACGCGACCTGCCACTACTGTCCCTGGTGTCCGAATTAGCAGGGTTCTTGGTTATATTGTTGCTATGAGCAAGCCAGCTGTCTTCTCCCGCGCAAAAGCGGGTCATGAGTGTCGTGAGTGCTGCCATAGATTTCGGCTTTTCCTGTCCAAGGTGCTGGGCCAGCCACTCGTCACGGATATTGTGCTTGAAGGCTGCTAGGGCCTCGGCGTCCGGACAGTCGACTATTTGATTTTTCTTTGTTAGGAACCGTGTCCATAATTTCCTAGCCGATTCATCTGGCTGCTGAATTACGTGACTTAGGTCATCAGCGTTTGGGGTTCGCACATAAGTGCCCTGGAAATTGTCGAGGAATGCGGCTTCCAGGTCCTCCCAATAACTGATTGATCATGTTGGCAAGCTGTTAAGCCAATGCCGAGTTGGTCCTTTAAGCTTGAGTGGGAGGTATTTGATGGCGTGGAAATCATCGCCGTGGGCCATGTGGATATGAAGGAGATAATCCTCGATCCATACCGCGGGATCTGTTGTGCCATCATATGATTCGATGTTTACGGGTTTGAAACCCTCGGGGATTTGATGATCCATTATTTCGTCTGTAAAGCAGAGTGGGTGTGCGGCGCCTCTGTACTGGGCTATATCATGACGTAGCTCCAATGAGCTTTGTCTACTGTGTTCGGCCCTGCCGAATTTGTGGCTGGTGTGACGGTTTCCGTCTCGAGCCGTGGGGCACCCACACGATCCGTAGATTGATCTTGTTTGCCTTGCCTTGTCCTCCAACATGTCTCGTAAGTCCGGCGCATAGTCCCGTGCCTTGGTACGAGGTGCGGCTTGAGTGGAGGGCCGTGAGGCCTCTTTGTCGCGGCCACGAGGTGGCCGGTCGGCCGCATCAAGTGCTTCCTCCTCTAATTGGGGTAGCAACCTGCGCTTTGGGTAGCTCTTGGAGGGGCGTTTGAGTTTATGCTCTTCAGCCGCAAGGACTTCAGTCCATCTGTCGACTAGCAAATCTTGATCAGCTCTAAGCTGTTGCTGTTTTTTCTTGAGGCTTCTTGCCGTGGCCATAAGCCTGCGTTGAAAACGCTCTTGCTCGACGGGATCCTCTGGCACGACGAATTCGTCGTCGTCGAGGCTTGCCTCGTCTTCGGAGGGAGGCATATAATTATCGTCCTCGACCTCTCTGTCTGCCGCTCCCTCACGAGGGCTGGTTTCTCCATCCTCCTGTGCTAAATCTTGCTGGAGGGGGTTTTCTTTGGCGCTTTCCGGAGTATTATTATCTCCCATGCTGGAATCACCGTGTTTGTTTTGGCAGGATATTGAGCGGCGCTGCTGACGTCGACGCTTAGGCTGTTTCTTGGAGGGCTCATCCTCCGCTGTTCCATCGCCATCTCCCTCTTTTGGGGTGTCCACCATGTATATGTCATACGACGAGGTGGCTTTCCAGGGCCTAGTAGGCGCTGGTTCTTCATCATCTCCTTCATCGGCGTCCCTACCGTCGATGTCTTTGGAGTCGAAGTCAAGCATGTCGGTTAAGTCGTCGACAGTGGCTACAAAGTGGGTGGTGGGTGGGCTTTGAATTTCTTCATTGTCCGAATCCCAACCATGCTGGCCGTAGTCCGGCCAGGGCTCTCCTGATAAAGAGAGAGACTTTAGTGACTTCAGAATATCGCCAAAAGGCGAGTGCTGAAAGATGTCCGCGGCAGTAAACTCCATGATCGGCGCCCAATCAGATTCGATTGGCCGGGGCGCGGAGGGCTCAGAGTCCAGAAAGGAGTCCGGCTCCTTGGAGTCACGAGTCTCGCGGAGTGTGGGGCTGGTGTTCGGCTCAACCGCCATTGGGATCGCAGCCCCCGAGGCGGCGTCCAACCGCCCATCCTCGATCGGCGTAGTTGGCTCCGAATTAAGGATCGGAGCCGATGCGGGTGCGGCCTCCAGGGCACTGTTCGGCGGCAGAGCTAGATCATGATCGTCGGGACAGTGCGGCGCGCTCGGCAGTGGCTCGAATCCGTCGAGGATCAAGTCCCCGCGGATGTCAGCCGTGTAGTTTAAACTTCCAAATCTGACCTGACGGCCAGGGGCGTAGCTTTCGATTTGCTCCAGGTGGCCAAGTGAATTGGCCCGTAGTGCGAAGCCGCCGAAGACGAAGATCTGTCCGGGGAGGAAGGTCTCACCCTGGACTGCATCGCTATCGATGATCGTAGGAGCCATCAAGCCTGACGGCGACGACACAGAGGAACTCTCAATGAAAGCACCAATGTCGGTGTCAAAACCGGCGGATCTCGGGTAGGGGGTCCCAAACTGTGCGTCTAGGCTGGATGGTAACAGGAGGCAAGGGACATGAAGTTTTACCCAGGTTCGGGCCCTCATGATGGAGGTAAAACCCTACGTCCTGCTTGATTAATATTGATGATATGGGTAGTACAAGAGTAGATCTACCACGAGATCGAGGAGGCTAAACCCTAGAAGCTAGCCTATGGTATGATTGTTGATGTGTATGTCGTCCTATGGACTAAAACCCTCTGGTTTATATAGACACGGATAGGGTTAGGGTTACATAGAGTCGGTTAGAATGGTAGGAGATCTAAATATCCGCATCGCCAAGCTTGCCTTCCACGCCAAGGAAAGTCCCTTCTGGACACGGTACAGAGTCTTCAATCTTGTATCTTCATAGTCCAGGAGTCCGGCTGAACGTATAGTTCGGCCATCCGGACACCCCCTAATCTAGGACTCCCTCAAACAGAAGCATACATGCAGTGCAAAAGAAGATCACTTGCTCTGTTTAGTTTAATTTACATGGTAGGAAGAAGGAACTTGTTTGTACAACTGAAAACTTAAATTGAGAAAGGACAAACTTTTGTTTATGAACTACATAATAAACTTTAAACTAGCAATTTGATGCAAACACCAAAAATAAATAGCTGTTGCGGTCATGCCTAACCAAATATATACAACAAAGTTTGAAGGCTTGAGATGGACAAACTTACATTATTGGTGAAGACAGGCTCTATAAAGGCCTTGCCCATGCTGATGGGGGGGGGGGCAATTCAAGAAGTTTACCACAGAATCTTCTTCAAAAGTAGTGCCTTTATTCTACATTTTGTTAAGAGTAAATATAGATGTGATAATATACGAAAAAATGGAGAATATTTAAGATAAGATGAAGAGTGATGCTACATAACCAAGTAGCTATAAATGTAAGTGCAGCGATACAGGCAAAAGGTACAACCAAGAGCAATGTACAGCTAAACTTCTTAAGTACCAACCTTATGGTAAGAGTCAATATAGATTTGATGTGTAGAAAATGGAGGGCAAAGGAAAATAAGCTGCAGAGTGATGGTACATGAACAACTACCTGTCGTTATAAGTACACTAATAAAGGACGGCATGTACTTACAAGAACAATGCAGATCTTAAAAACATTGGCATTGGATATATTCTACACTAATGTAACCATTCATACATATCAGATAATTTGGAGCGAACAATTGATAAGCAAGCTATCATGCATATTGCTGTCACATAATGAACGAGGTATGTATGCAAGTACAGTGATACAGGACAACAGGTACTAACAAGAGCAAAGCAGCGGGCAGCATATTTGCGATATCCTGTCATTCTAGTCAAACCGGAATTCTTCTTCGAGCAGATTTCCTGCAAAAAAGATTAAGGCACATGCGGAAAAGTAGAAGTTCAAATTGTCATGTGATTTCATAGACAGTACCTCATCCTGGGAACGAGACCAGTGCATAACAAGGTTTTTCCATTCCATGTCTTCTAAATTTAGCACTGGAGACTTCACCAGAAATTCGTTTATAGACATGCCATCAAAGTGTGATTTCCTCAGATAACACTGATACTGCTGCAATGCTTCCTTGAAAAGCACAAGCAAGCTTTGCTCGTCATGACTATCCAGATTGACCCTCGCCTAGTTACAACAATGTAATGTAAATCATTGATGTGTTCAATCAGCAGAAAACAGGAAAATAATAATCATGAATAATAGCACTTACACGTAAGTTGGACAGGAAGATGTCAAAATGGTGTTTGTCTTCACAATAATCTTCCCATGATGGGAATATATGCACGTAGTCCCTAAAAACATTGAAAGCATTGTCTTTTAAACTGGGAATAAATGGAATGGGGTTCCAATCTGCAGGAATTGGCCGTCTCTGCAGTTGGGATAGGTCTTCGGCCGGTGGACTTGCTGTACTTTTTGCTGGAGTGGGATTTTTCTGTGGTACAGCTGGTGCTATGGCAAATGAAATCGGTATACCTTTTGCTGGAGTGCAGGTCCTGTGTGGTGGGGCTAGTGGTGTGGCCAGTGAAGTATGGGTACAGTCTGCTGGAGTCGGTCCTACGTTTTGTGTCACTGGTTGTACAACCAATATAAGTGGGGTGATGTCTGATTTCTCCAGAACCACCATGTTTTTCAAGGACTTTGCTGGTGCTCCTTCAGGTTCGGCAATCACCCTCTTCCTTTTTGATGTCTGATGCACAAGAACAACATTTGAGTGGAAAAACATGGTATGATGACAGATGGAATATGTATTGATAATGGATGGGCATGGCATCTCGACATATATGATGAGTAAACTAAGCAGATGGCGGTGCAATAAAGTAGAAGAAATGCAAGACAACATATGCAAGATACCCGCAATCAATAAAACATTGCCAAATTAGAGGAGGCACCTTGATGGGTGAACAGGACAGGCCATCTGCCTTTGACTCCTCGAGGTTAGAATAGTCATTAGGATCATATTTTGAACAAGAATCAACAGGTGGGGAGCGTATGAGTTTCATTGCATCCAGAATGGCACTCAATGCATTGGTGCCAATTTTGTAAGTCATTGCAGTGTTTAGCTTCAAGAGTGGACGGCTGCTAGTGCGACACAAAGTAGCTACACAGATCATAGTGTAGATATAACGGGGAAACCTTAAGCATCAGAGTAAAATCAGCAAAGTGGGACTTGCTGGAATATATGTGCTAGTATTGCCGGTACGGCTAGAAAGGCTTCGGATACCAGCTCTCTTAAAGTGAAGGTGTGGTACTGTTAATATCAGTGTAACTCTCAAAGGCGACACAGCTCCCCGCATTTCCTTGCTATTCTTATAGGATTCAAGTGGGCAGGCCACTACAAATCCTATTCCTATGTTTACAAGATCCTACGAATCGAAGAGGCTCAAAGTGTCCATCACAACCGACCGTATAGACCTCTACACTGCAAATGTCCCTGCTCATCTTCAGTACAAGGAACATACTGTACTACTATCATACTCCCTCTGTTCCGAAATATAAGTCTTGGTAAAGATTTCCACTATGGATCACATATAGATGTATCCAGATACATTTTAGAGTGTAGATTCACTCATTTTGCTCCATATTTAGTCCATGGTGGAATCTACACAAAGACTTGTATTTAGGAATGGAGAGAGTACATATTAAAGAAGAACGGAAGAGGAACACGGTAAAGAAGAGCAAGCAGATTTTGGAGAATAAAATGTTGGTTGCGCAGTGCCCACACATGATGAACCAGAGCACATTAAGAATGCAACTCCCAGCTGTCTCTCGACCATTTCAGGCAGTTGGATGAAGATCCGACGTCTCCTAACCCTTCTTCTTCCTCGTCTCCGATTCTTCCCATACAGGACACCGCACAGGCCGCCGGCCGGACCACCGGCCCCCACCGCCTATGTTCCTCCGGCACCCCCACCCCCACCCCCACCCCCGCCCCAACCCCCACCCGCGTCGAGTTTTCTTCGTTCGGCGAGGCCCCACAACCACCCGAGCCCCTTCGATCACACCGGCGAACTCCGGCGAGCTCTGAAAAATCGACTGACCCAATTTTGAAATTTAGTCTACTATGATTTAACTAGTGTGGAATATAAAAGGGGAAAATCATAAGCATTGGGAGTATAGTGTTGAGCGTGCCATGGCGGATCTGAAGGTGCAAAGCGGACAAAGGCAACTTCGCAACCAAGACAAGAAATCAGAGTAAAGCAGTGGCAATCTATTTTCTTGCTGCGATAAATAAGTTGAGCAGATACGAAAGAGTACCGCCTCTGGTGCGGCACCATGTATGCATCTGCTGAGAATTTGACAGTGTTGCAGTAGCGATGGCTATCGGCGGCGTGGAAGCAGATCTAGGAGGGTAGACGGTGGCGGCGGGGCGCGGTGGACGAGACGGTCGTAGGAGCAGCGACGGTAAGGTGGATGACGGCGGGGATGAAGCGAGAGGATGGGATGCAAGGATCCCGCTCCGAAGCCGTGGATGAGAGAGGTCGATCTCTTGTAATGGACGGCGGCGTCGGGGTATCAGCTCCAGCATGGTCGAGGAGGACGGCGGTGGATGAGGTGGCAGACAGCGGCGACCGAAGGAGGGTGGGGTGGAGAGGGTGTTTTGGCGCCCACGGAGTACGAATGGGGAAAAGGGAGGTAGAGAGGAAGGGGGACCATGTATTCAGGGCGCGCTTGTCTCAAATGCGAGGAAATTTACAAACTTAGCCCCCGTTTCAAATTTCTACTACATCACAGCAATAATAGTCGGTTGGGGATAGGACGGTAATCTCGCATACACCGAATATTTGCCGACGAGAGTTTGTTTTTGGCGCCCACCGTGTATGAATATGAATCGGGGTGGGAGCCGATTTCGGCCGAGGACACATTGTGTTTTGACGCCCATCGTGTATGAATCCGGGTGAGAGGCGGTTACGTCACGTTTGGGTGAAATTACAAACCTACCCCTATCGAAACCTATAGAAATCCAGCAGATAGGCTTTGCGTGGCAGGGATAGGCAGTAGTGATTTCCATCTCGCAGATTTTGGTTTCGGGTGGTTACTGCGACTTTCCCTGCTTCGTTCAAATTTTGTAGAGTGCACGTTTACCGTGCCAACTCAATTCGAATCCCGTTTGTATTCTATTTTTTTGGGCGGGATCCATTTTCAATTGGAATTACATTCTATATACATCATTTTTTATATATACTTTCAAAAGCACAACAAAGAATTCTGCTCCTTTATATGTATAATATGATTTACAAATACAACCATCTCAAAATCTTAAGGTTGAATTCGAAAATTTTTAACCAAATTATGTTCTACTAAAATGTATGGATCAGTAATATCTACATATTAAATAACATAGATGTGTGTAAATTCATATGAGTATGCATGTTTGATAGATCAATTTTGGTTCGAGTATGGATTACATGTATCATCATCTCGAATTCAAATATTTGAATCCCTTTTTTGTTCACTCCTTTCATGCCCATCTCTCTCGCATGCATGCACCTTCAGGTAGCTATCACTCTCTTTTCTCCAGCTCACCCGCACGCTCACTTCATGTTTCTCCTATCCTCACAAACATGGTCTCTCGACGTCTCCCTTGAGAAGTGTCACACTCTCCCTATCATTATACATTACACGGTTTTCATTATCTCTCACGTCTCTACTGTTCTCTGGTATCACTCGATACCTAAGCTTTCTTTTTCACCACCACACACACAGTCTCCACTCGTCTTTCACTTTGTCTTTCTCTCTATGGGATTCTCTCACACACCCTATATGTCTCTACATATGACTCATACCACTAAAATTACTCTCTTTCTCTCTCCTGTAGACACAACATTTGTTGCGGTCTCCTTTTCGTCTCCATCCTAGACTGACATAATTCATTTGTTTACCGATCAGACAACCCCGACTACCGTCTCCTCTCTCTCTCTCACAGACACACACACACACACAACTCCTGCTTCCACTGCCCTTCCCGACTACCGTCTCTCTCTCACACACACAAAACTCTCGCTTTCGCACCCTGACTCGTATTTCTCTCACAAACATTTATCGACTAGCTAGCCTCTAGATAGCTTTATACACCCGCACAATCGTGCTTCCACCATCGCATACATGTCTCTCTCCCGCTCCTTGTATCTATGTAGATTTTTCTTCCCTTCTTGAGACACACCCTCTCGATCGTGCACACACACTATCGCCTCATATTAAGTTGATACCTATCGCACACACACTCCTTGTGTCTTTGTCACACATGCACTCTGTCCTCCTCCACTCTCCCTCTCTCTCTCTCACACACACATGGGCTTTTTGCAACAACTAGCAAGATGCCCATGCGTTGCACGGAACATCAAGATGCATTTGTATGAGTAGCTTATCTTGTGGGGGAAACGGATGAATGAGGGAAGGCCTTATTTGCAAATGTGGAGAGGGGTGTGGGTATCTTTTTGCAAAACTGCCATAGTTTCCTTCCTATCCGTTAGATATAGATCGGACGGCCTATATTGCCGGATGGCAGGCACACGATCATCACCGACAATGCTTTTTATAAGAGTAGGGATAAAAAATAGAGTTGGTGATGATGGTGGGCCTACCATCCTACAATGTAGGTCGTCCGATTTATATCTGACGGATAGGAAGGAAAATATGGCAATTTACCCGCACTCTTCACCACATTTGCAGATAAGGCCTTCCCTCGTTCATCCTTTTCTCCCACAAGATCTTGATGTTCCGTGCAACGCACGGGCATCTTGCTAGTAAGAGTAGAAATTAGACATATACCACTTCTCGAATCTTGAAACGAACAACATTCCTCACTTATCTCATCAAAACCGCCAAAGGAATATATTTTGAGTGAAACATAAAATATTTTTAGTGATATACGTATTTCAAAACTAGACTTTTTTTCTATCAAATCGGTGAATATGTATTAATCTACTTTGATTGTGTGGCAACGCATTGGCACATTGCTAGTAGTTATTATAATTTTTTGGACACCAGACAAACAGTGGAGTACATATACGAAGAGAAGAGGCGCACGCATGCAGTCGGCCTCTCGCTGTCTCGCACACATGAGTGTTACGTAAAGGCGACGTTAACAAATAAACCCTAAAACCCTAGGTGCATGATTGCTGCATTCGCGGGTACCGGGTACGTGGTGGAGCACCTTTGTAGGAATAGTCAGCTCGCGTGATAATTTGATCCGTAGGAGTTGATGGTCGGGACCACAGGTGAACGACTTGGAGCGCGGTGGCTCGCCAGTTGCCACAGATCGAGTAGCCACATTTAAAATATCGTTTTTAGCGGGGTTAAGAGTTCTGATTTTCAATGGCACGTTATAAGTAGTAAGTAGTTTTTAGAACGATTGGTATGGAGCGAAAATGGAATTCATAGTACTACGTACCTCCTTGGCGTATGGTTGTATGGTTTTTTTTGCGATGGAGGTTGTATGGGTTTATGTTGCGAGATGTTGAACCTGGTAGTTCTAGGGCAAATACTATGGTTTAGATCTAACCCCCCTCTCTTCTTTAATTCTTTGCCACATCAACATGTTTGCTATTCCCGTGTGCATGATACTAGCTAAGATACCACCATTATGGCCAGCCTTAATCATCGCATGCAATAATTTAGTGCACCTTGAAATATGAACATGTGTGGGGCGTGTATGTTTTTAATGACTTGAGACTATACCTAGCCCGGCATGCAAGATGACTTATTATGCACCATTCCCCATACCTGCAGGAATCCCATGTGAAAAAATCTGCATGCATGACTCTCCTCCCCCACGCTCGTCCAATCCGTTGTGACCAGCAATATTTTCACCCCTTCGCTCCCCCGTAATTTACTCCAACAAATATGCCCACATAGATGTTACTTAACTGCAGGTGCATTGGGTCACTGACATATGGGCCCAACAGGGGTCTGGCCCACATGTCAGTGACGCAACTGGACCTACAGTTAAGTCAGTGCAGCTCAGTCCATATCTTACGTAGGTGTGCCATTGCTCGCTATAAATACTGTGCCCCCCACGACATCGCTATCTCCTCCCCCTCACGTTCACGTTCATCGCTATCTCCTCCCCCTCCCTCTCACCTCGACCACCATGGCATCGCCCCTCCCAAGCCCTAGGAGCCCCTTGCTGCACCGCGCGGACGGTCACGCGTCGCCGTTCTGTTCCTCGCCGCCACTAGTCGAGGAGGACGCGTCGGTGTTCCGCTCCTCGCTGCTATGCGACGCGTCTTTGTTCCGTTCCTCGCCGCCACTAGTCGAGGAGGACGCGTCGGCGTTCCGCTCCTCGTCGCGACGCGACGCGTCGCCGTTCCGTTCCTCGCCGCCACTAGTTGAGGAGGACGCATCGGTGTTCCGCTCCTCGCCGTGACGCGTCGAGGTGGACGCGTCGGCATTTCCAATCTTGCCAGCAAGCGCGCCGGAGGACGCGTCGGCTCCCCGCTACGAGGAGAACGCCGTGCCGCCCGCCGAACCCCCCAGCCTTGAGGAGCTTTGGAAAGAAATGGATGTCGCCTTGTGGGAGGCTTTGCCTCCAGCAGAGCGCGCCAAAATAGAGGCGGAGAAGAAGGTCGAGGAAGAGAAGCGCACCGCGGAACAAGCTGCCTGGGAGGCCTATGTCGCGTCTAACAAAGTCAGGCAATTGGCTCTTTGGTAGAAGGCTCGTGCGAGGGTCGTGAGGGTGGCGGAGGACGCCCGTGCCAACGCCTTGAGTGCAGTTGGGCCCAAGCACCTCATCTACGCTTGGCGATACGTGGACCGGGTGCACGCTTCCAGCGAGGAGGAGTACCTGTTGGCGCCGGATCACCACACCGGTGAGATCGCGCTCGCCCGCCGGCAAGCCGCCAATCAGCACCTCGCGAGTTGCGAGGCTGAGGAAGAGGCGTTGTGTCGGCGCCCTTGGAAACAGCCGCGCACCAGGGCACTCGTGGCGCGCCCCAAGCGCTCCTGCGAGCATCGTGGCTTTTAGGAGGAGTATAATTTTTGTTTCGTAAGGCGATCTCATTAGTTTTGGGACGCAAATGATAAATCATGAACGTTCAGGAATTTTTAGCGTCCTTAATTAAGTATGTAAAAGGGAAAGTTTGGAAACCTTGTGTATTCGTACGCATTTTGCAAGTACGTGCATATAGCACAAACTTTACTATATAATATCGCACTACACGTCTCTCTCGATATATCCTTGTAGACTGTGCTACTCCCTCCGTCCAGGTCAATAAGTCATCTTTGGTTGTGCACCGTGACCAAGAAGGAGGGAAGACTTATACACCTAGACAGAGGGAGTACTACGTCCTCTCAGCATCACAAGCATGTCCCCTTTTATAAGGCCCCGCGTTGGAAAGGTGCATTCACACAACCATTTCATTGGTTGTATTGAAAGCTATTGGTGTAAGTGCCATGGCTGAAAAGTTAATACACTTCATGTGTGCTTTTTCATTGGCTGCATGCATGTGAGAGAGTGCATTGGGAGTGGAATGGAAGAATTAATGTGAGCAAATTACTATGTGTCTTGGTCTAAGATAAGTTGTCTTTAGGCCTAATAAACCCGGACAGAGGGAGTACGTGCAAATGCACGTTTTAACATTACAATGCGGTTTTTGTAAAAGTAGAAAAACAGCACTAGTCAAGCTTGTGAAACGATTCAATGCAAAAAAATGCAAAAATGCTCGTTTGATTGTTTACTTTTAGCTTCCTTCTCTGTGGTTATTTCTCTGTCATACTTTGTATGGAGTATCTCACTGGTTGGAAAGGCATGCAAATTCCCAAACCGCTTCCTACACACTGTATCGAATTTTTTGCCTAACAAGTTGTGCCATGCAATTGGAATTCCAACTTGAGTACTACTACTAGTAGGAGTACCAGGGGCCAGTTCTTTTAGGCTTCTAGATTACTAATCCCATAACTACTACCTCCGTCCTGGTTTATTGGTCCCCATTGTAATCTGTGTCAAATTTTGATCATAAATTTAACTAATGAAATGTTAGTGCATGTCACATGCACTACTCCATCCGTCTAGGTGAGTAAGTCATCTTAGGCTGTGCACCGTGACCAAGGAGGAGGAGAAAACGAGAAACGTTAATGTTTATTTGCTAATTAATAGTATTGCATGCAATGAACTAACCACTTCATGTCGTGTTTGATATCTCAAGTCATTAAAAGCATGCACACTCTTTATCTCTTATTGGTTGATATGTCAAGAAACAAGAAACGAGGTAGAAGTTAATGCACCACGCCTAAGTGTTTTGGGATTATTTGGTTTTCGTAAGATGACTTACACACCTAGACGGAGGAATTACGATGGTGAGGAATAAACTAGTTAAATCTTTGGTCAAAATTTAGCACAAATTACAATGGTGAGGAATAAACCAGGACGGAGTAGTAGTTTAGAAGCCCAAATAAATGAGTAGTACTCTCCACTCTGACTAGTCTTGTGGGAAAAGCTGGGGAAGCCACCAAAAGAACTGGCCCTAGGAGTAGTAGCTAGGGATCGAGTGTGCGAGATGAACCGGAGAAAGTAAATGCAGAGCGATGAAATGCAAAAAAGATGGAGGGATGTGATGGTTTCTTGAAATTTATTTTACTAGGCCACTTATTACTGGGAGTGGTTGGGTTTTTTGATATGACGGCTTTACTGCCACGCCACGAGCACCCGTACATCGGCCTCGTGTTAGTGTCAGCATCAGCGGCATCGCCCCTGACGCACATTACAGAGATGGGGTGGCGGCCAGCGCGGGCCTCGCCGGTGCCCACGATCAAGAGGAAGACGATGTCGTCCTCCTCCGAGACTAGTAGGCTGCGGTGATCCTCCAGCGACTCCGGCATGGTGAACGGGTAGCATGTCTCGTACTTGATGTCCTCCGCCAAGGGCCAGTAGTGACCGATGCACGCATCCGTGAGGTGATGCACCATGTCCGCCGGCGAGCCACAAAACGGCATCGGGCACTCATAGCAGTGGACGAAGGGCTCCTTGGAGGCATCGACCAGGCTGTCCATGAAATGGGAGTGGCTGTAGGGGACGTTGCGCCAGTTGAATATATGAGCAAGTTACTACGAGATTTAATCTGAATAAGCACAAAATAAATCATGACGGCTATAACAGAGATGAAACTAATCATGTGGACTAGCATCGTAGTAGGATACAGAGTAGAAACATGAATTCTACCACGATTTCAAACAGGAAGGACAGAAACACATACGGTGCAATAGGAGCAGCACCGTTGGTGTTGAGGTTGTCGCCCATGTCCAAACACCACGTAGACACGGTCTTTGAGCACGGTTCGTAGTCGTTCCATGCTCGGGCATTGAAGTTAGTAACTATTTTAGATTAGAATATACTACTCCTCTGGTGCTAGTAGTAGAGCAGAGTCCTACTCTACTACTCTACTCAAGCAAGTTAGGGCATAGCACTATAGGGAGTACCAGTACTGTGATCACTCAAGCAAGTTGTCTGGCATCGACATGACCCTACGCTGCTGGTATGTGTCTCGTAAGTCAAGCGGCGTGTTGTAGTCATCATCACCTGTCCACTTCCGGCAGCACATATTCACTTCTCCATCTTTGTCCGCACATAATCTCATCCAATCTTCCATCCCCGCTAAGGCACCTCCCCCCCTCATCCGAAACCCAAGCACTAACAATGGCAGAACCGAGCAGCATCCGCCGAAAGAGTGGCTGGAAGTCGCTCCCCACAGAGGTAATCAAGCTCATTGTTTCGTGTGTGGACAATCTCAGTACCATGCCGCTCGCCGCGTGCTCATCGGGGCTGTACCGTTTACTCAAAGCCCTCAGGCCGGAGCTTTTTAAGCCAGCTCCTTGCTTGCTGATGCCGCCTAATCTTCAAAAACTGCATGTCAGGCAGCATAACGATAGGGTGGCGAGCATCAACCCCCTTGACTGTGATCCGATCCTCGTCAGCCTCAACTACATTAATGGTATGTACTGGGTCGGCATGAACATGTCTTGGATGGTGCTCGTCGACGGTCGCGGCAGCTGGATGCTCGTGGAGGTCTACACCCGACGATTGATCCCCCTTCCTTCGATTAACACTGCACTGCTTTGGCACCACGGCCCAGAATACTCAGAATCTTACAGTAGCCAACATAATACCAAGTTTGATTTGCTCAAGGTTGTAATCTACCAAGTGCCCACAAGATCTGTGAATTATAAAGACTTCAGGCTAATTGCTTTCTTCAACCGCGGTCTCGCCTATCTGATAGGTCACTATGGTAAGTGGATAAATCTGCACATCCATCGCAGGATCATACATCCTCCATGGTTCTCTGATGCCATTGAACACAAGGGCTTCATTTACGCTGTCGACTCCTTCTATGGCTGGACGTATTGCGGGCCTACTCCAGTCATCGCTACAAACGGCTGTTACAGCAGTATGTTGCTTTCCTATGATATCATGATGGCTTGCTTATATTACTGTCAACATTTGCTGAAAAAATATTCATGCTCATAACATGTTGTTCTTAAGATTGACTAAATCAAGAGCCCTTTTTTATTTGACTCCAACTTGATATGATGTTGTAGGCCACCTGGTGTCCCTACCCTTCCTAATCCCAGAACCTTTCAAAGAAAAGCGGCATGGCAGTTGCAGGTGGTTCCTGGCTCGATCAGACGACGGCGAAAGATTGATGATCATTCGCACGTACCGGACATGTTGTTTCGCGGAATACAATCACAGTCACTGCAAGGTCTTTGAGCAGGATCCTAGCTTCTCTGGGACTTCAGGAATTTTTGACTGGAGGCTGGTAAGTAGCCTTGGTACATGCTCTTTGTTTGTCGGACTGGATTATCTGATTAACCAGGAGATAACCGACGGCAAGGATCATGATGGCAGCGCGGTTTCGTTCATCAGGAAAAACTATGTGTACACAGCGTACCATGCGTCTCTGCATGCACCATACCCTGATATGTGCCGCCATGCTCTGCAGCCCAAAGTAGGAGAGAGGGTCGCAAGTATCAGACTTCGACCTGCTGGCTGGAGTTTCCCCCGTCAGGCACCCATCTGGTTCAAGCCGTCAGCCAATCTCCATAGCTTAATAAATAGTAATGTCTAACCGAGCCAGTTAGTTAGATGCGTACACTTGGTGTAGTAGGATCTTTATTTAGTTTGATGCATACACTTGTTCTTTTTTGGTAGCCCTTTTGTAATGATGGCGGATGTTTGGTTTGGAAGAGAGAGTTGCGTCTTCACTCTTCTGGCCTGCTTACTGCTTCTGTTGCACCCCCAGCCCTGGTTGTTGCTGTTGTTTTAAATGTACAATCAGTAGTATATTTCGTCTGTTGGTTGAATAAATGTGTTGTTAGAACGACAAACACAATGTTTTGGAAGTCGTTGCATGGTTTGATCCTTTAGTGCCCCGTACCGTACGTAGCGCATACTATTTTTCGTACGGAACACATTTTCCACTTGTTGATAACATGCAGCCCACTGATGAAGGCCCAATAGAGAAGCCCATAATTAACTAGAAGGGAGGCTCTGACATGAATCCAACCCAGGTACATGCTCATGGTCCCCTAAACATAAATAAGTAAATAAATAAATAAAGCTAAATGCTCATGCACCAGTTCTTTGGGAAAATAGGTAGCCCGGTATTTCTTTTTGAAGAATACCCAAGCTAGGCCTATTTGTTTTCTTCGAATTGTTGGGCTTCAAATCTTTCAAGACGAGGAGGGATGCATTCCGGCCTGGCTTAAGAGTATGGTCAATGTCTATTCAAAGTAATATCAAAAGGGGTTGAAAATTCCAAAAAAATTATAGCAAATGGGATATAAGTTTCTTTTTTTGTTTTTGTTCTTCACTGATATCTTATACGTATTTCATTGGATTTAACATGACATAGTACTAATTTATTTTTAAATTTGTTTTAGTATGGCTATTAAGTTTTGGATTAAGAATATTTCATCCCCTAGCAAAAATTTGCGAATTTTCAAAATTTCCCACATATTTAGTTAATTTTTTGACCCTGGTACTGACCAGAAAATGGTCGGCAATTCTAAAAATGGAAAATGGGCTGAAATAAATTCCATATGAATTAGAAAATGAGTAAAAATTATAAAAATAATATCAAATGGGCTGTACATGCCACAGATTTCGAGGCTGACTTGTTTACGCAAGGCTTTGTCAGTGAACACACGATTCTAGCAGCAGTGACTGTTGGATGTCCATCCAACGGCCGACGTGCTTCTTCAATCTCTGATCTTTCTGCTCCAGCCGCCTAAACTAGCGCCGGCGGGACTACCTGCTCCCTCCTCTTGTGGCCCGCTGTGATGCCGCGCAGGCTTCCCCGGCCCACCCTACTCCCTCCGCTGGCCTAGCCGCAAGCAATCAACTGCCTCCTTATTACGCGAAAAAATGATTCCTCCCACTGACATCTGGGGTGCACCGGTTGGGAGGCTGACCTGTGGGCCTACTAAGTTGACGCATACGCAGGGCTTGTCAACTTAGTCAACAAACGATTCTAGCAGCAGTAACCGTTGGATTTGAATCGAACGGTCCTGCTGCTTCTTCAATCGCTGCTCTTCTTGCACCAGCTGCCCAAACCAGCGCCGGGGTTACCGCCTGCTCCTGCCTCCAGTGGCCGGTTGTGCTGCCGTTGAGGCCTCATCGCCCCCTACTACTCCCATCCCTAGCCAGGCCCTGCGGCGACGGCAACCTCACACCACAGCCGAACCAGTGAACCCTCGTACTCCTCTCCGCGTGGGCATCCACTGTTGCGTCTTCCCCGGCTCCGCATCGTCCCCTTCCTAGGCCTCGCCGTCATCCACCGCCTTGGTGCTCTCGGCGCGGCGTGGTCAACATGGTCAACGACATTCCATCGGAAGAGTACTGTACATGGAGAGTCTGACAGCTGGGTCCACGGCCACAACCCAGTTTTTTTGTGATTTGCCAAGTAAGTCGCTTTGTCAGGCCTGTTGGGCAGCAAATCTTTCAAGACGAGGAGAGCTTTCATTTGGCTGGCCGAGAAAATGGCTCAT
Organism: Triticum aestivum; assembly: GCF_018294505.1. Lineage (NCBI taxonomy): Eukaryota > Viridiplantae > Streptophyta > Magnoliopsida > Poales > Poaceae > Triticum > Triticum aestivum. Next base: position 409,932,764 of record NC_057800.1, read on the forward strand.
CAGTAATGAGAAATGGGTTGTACATTTTTCAAACACATCAAACCGACAATTAGTTTCAAATATCTTTTTTTCATTTCGAGATTTTAAATTACATTAATTTTTATGCGTGGAGAATTTATTGGATTTTATATTGATATACATTTATTTTTTAAATCAGTTTGAATGTGAGTCGAAATTTCGGGATTAAAAACAGTTCGGACCGCACCGAAATATGCAAAATTTCGTATAATTTTTTAACCGTGGCCACAATATGGGTTGTAATGCTAACAAAAAGAATATGGGCTCCAAAAAAAACCTTAATAATTAGCAAATGGGCTGTAAATTATTAGAAATAATGGCAGATGGGCTGTATGCTGTTTTCCATAGATTTGAGGCTTTCCTAAAAAAAGGTTAACGCACAAGCAGTGACTGTTGGATGGCCATCCAACGGCTGTCGTGCTTCTTCAATCTCTGCTCTTCCTGCTCCAGCCGCTCAAACAAGCGCCGATGGGACTGCCTGCTCCCTCCTCCCAGCGGCCGGCTCTGCAGCCGCGCAGGTCTCACAACCTCACCGTACTCCCATCGCTGGCCTAGCCATCCCTCTACTCACCCACACCTGCTGTTATTCTCCAGCGACGGAAGACGAAGCAATAAACCCTCGTACAGTCCTACTCCCCTCCGCGTGGGAAACAACTGCCGAGTATTCCCTGCCTCCGTGTCGTTCCCTTCCTAGGCCTCGCCGTCGTCCACCGCCCTGGTGCTCTTGACGCGGCCTGGTCAACGTGGTCAACGACCGACATGCATCTGAAGTGCACTGTACATGGAGAGGCCGACAGCTGGGTCCACGGCCGCATGCAAGGAAATGCCTCCTTATTATGCGCAAAATAATGATTCCTCCACCTGACATCAGGGACCCACCGAAAGGGCCTCTGTATTTCGCGAAAAAAACGTTACCGCCGCTGACAGCTCGGACCCACCAGCTATATCTTCGCACGCAAGGAAGTGCCTCCTTATTACGCACAAAAAAATGAATACTCCCCCTGTTAGCTGGGACCCAGTATAGTGGCAGGCTGACTTGTGGGCCTACTAAGTTGACGGGGACGGAGGGCTTTGTCAACTTAGTCAATATGCACGATTCTTGCTCCAGTGACCGTACGATGTCCATCCAACGGCCATAGTGCTTTTTCAACCTCTAGTCTTCTTGCTCCAGCCGCCCAAACCAACGCCGGTCATGCCTCGTGCTCCTACCTCTCGTGGGCAGCTGCGATGCGGCGGAGGCCTCACCGCCCCCTACTACTCCCACCGCTGGCCAGGCCATCCCGCTACTCACCCACACGTCCTGTTATTCTGCAGCGACGGCAGCCTTACACCGCAGCGAACCAGTGAACCCTTGTACTCCTCTACGCGTGGGCATCCACTACCACGTCTTCCTCGAATACGCGTCATCCCCTTCCTAGGCCTCGCTGTCGTCCATTGCCCTAGTGCTCTCGGTGTGGCGTGGTCAACATGGTCATGGAACGGCTTCCATCAGACGTGGACTATATGTGGAGAGGCTGACAGCTGGGTCCACGGTCGCAGGAAGGAAGTGTCTCCTTATTACGTGCAAAATAATTATTCCTCCACCTGACAGCGGGGACCCACCGTACGGGCCACCGTATTTCGTGAAAAAAAACATTTCTCCCCTGACTACTGGGACCCACCAGCTACATCTTCGCACGCAAGGAAGTGCCTGACAGTCGGGACCCACCTGGTCGAAGCGTACGTAGCGTTGTCATTCTGGTCGTGAACGTGTACGTACATATATACTGGTCGATGTAGAGGCACGCACGTGTCGTAGTAGAGGCGTGTACGTGTCGTAGTAGAGGCGCGCACGTAGCATGTACACGTACGTACAACGGCCAGGGTGCAAGAAAGAAAATACGGCCATGTACGTACATACGGGCAGGGTCTCGAACGCCTACTCGCGCATACATATGGCCAGGGCTCGTGTACATGGCTGGGTCGGAACGGAGAAACAACGTCTTCATCGTGTTCATGGGGAGGCAACGGAATGCGTCGTGTTCATGGGGAGGCAACGGAATGTGTCGTGTTCATCGGGAGGCAACGGAACGCGTGGGAGCCAACCGGCTGGGTCGGAAAGGAATGCGTGGTCGTGTTCATCGGGAGGGCTTGGACAGAACAGGCGATGGAAACGAGGCCTGGTGTACCGCACAACGGAGGAAACGGACCTCCTACGTTCGGAATGGGGACCTGTTGATCGGGAGGGGTGTGGCGTACCGCAAAACGGACAAAACGGACTCGTGTTGGAGCGCTACGGTCGAAACGGGGGTCCTGTTCATCGGGAGGGGTGTGGCGTACCGCAAAACGGGACTCCACGGGATACTGTTCATCTCCACCGTTGACCTCCTCCAGCCTCCACGGGCTACCGTCGACCTCCTCCAGCCTCCACGGCCTCCTGTTCATCCAACCTCCACCGCGCGCTACTCCACCGGCTACTGTTCAACCACCCCTCCACGGGCACCCCTCCACCATCTACTATTCATCCAGCCCTCCACACCACGGGGTCCTATTCAACCACCCCTCCACGGGCACCCCTCCACCGTCTACTGTTCATCCAGCCCTCCACCACACCATGGGTGTCGGTGTCAAAACCGGCGGATCTCGGGTAGGGGGTCCAGAACTGTGCGTCTAGGCCGGATGGTAACAGGAGACAAGGGACACAATGTTTTACCGAGGTTCGGGCCCTCTTGATGGAGGTAAAACCCTACGTCCTGCTTGATTAATATTGATGATATGGGTAGTACAAGAGTAGATCTACCACGAGATCAAGGAGGCTAAACCCTAGAAGCTAGCCGATGGTATGATTGTTGTATGATGAAGTTGTCCTACAGACTAAAACCCTCCGGTTTATATAGACACCGGAGAGGTTTAGGGTTACACAAATTCGGTTACAATGGTAGGAGATCTTGAATATCCGCATCGCCAAGCTTGCCTTCCACGCCAAGGAAAGTCACACCCGGACACGGGACGGAGTCTTCATTCTTGTATCTTCATAGTCCTGGAGTTCGGCTGAAGGTATAGTCCGGCTACCCGAACACCCCCTAATCCAGGACTCCCTCAGTAGCCCCTGAACCAGGCTTCAATGACGACGAGTCCGGCACGTAGATTGTCTTCGGCATTGCAAGGAGGGCTCCTCCTCCAAATTCTTCATAAAATTTTTGTAAACACCAAGAGTAGTGTCCGGCTCTGCAAAATAAGCTTCCACGTATTGCCATAGAGAGAATAATATTAACACCAATCTAATCTGCTGACGTATTCCGCAGCATGACATCATACTACGGCCAAGCCTTTATTCGAATCGTTTTCACTTCTCCACCTCAGCGTGTTTTGTGAGGCGGTTTCCTTGGCACGTCTTGTCAAAGCAGAGATCGTGTCCCCTTTGTTTACGGGATTCTCGTTAATACGGACGTGGGTAACCCAACCGCGCCACTTATCACGGCGCTTGGGAGGCAAGCGAGTTTTACTAGGCTGGTGGGGATGCATAGTCGCATCCGCCCATATAAGGGGATAAGGATCCACCTTTTTACCTATGCCTTCTTCCTCCTTTGCCTATCCATCTTCTGTGCACCCGAGCTCCAGCGCCCAAGCCCGCACTTCCTACCTCAACCCTCTCCAACAATGTCCGGAGCGGGAGGCAAGTGGATGGTCTCCTCCGTCACGGAGGGCCATGCCAAAAGGTGAAGGAAGGCCGGATACTTGTCCAAAGACATCGCGCACCGGCTTCCTGAGGAGGGGCAGCTTCTCCCCACCCCAAGGCCCCATGAGAGGGTAGTATTTCTTCCCCACTTCCTCCGCGGACTGGGTTTTCCTCTCCACCCATTTGTCCGCAGGCTCATGTTCTACTATGGCCTAGATTTCCACGATCTAGCCCCGAACTTCATCCTCAATATCTTGGTGTTTATCGTCGTGTGCGAGGCTTTCCTCTGCATTCGCCCCCATTTCGGCCTCTGGCTCAAGACCTTCAACGTCAAGCCAAAGGTGGTGCGCGGCAACCAGGCGGAGTGCGGAGGTGCCATGGCGGGCAAAATTGCCAACGTCCTATGGCTAGAGGGCTCCTTTGTGGAGACCTTGAAGGGGTGGCAGTCAGGGTGGTTTTACATCACCGAGCAACGCGATCCGAAGTGGATCACATCCCCTGAATTCCGATCCAAACCCCCTACGCGGCTCATGTCCTGGAAGGAGATGAGCTTGTCGTGGGGCGACGAAGAAGAGTTGACCGGACTGCAAAAATGCATCCAGTTCCTGGTGAACAAGCAGCTCAAGCTTGTCAACGTAATCCAGGTCATGCTCGTCCGCCGGATCCTTCCGTGTCAAGAACGGGACTTCAATTTGGTGGGAGTTCAACCCGGCGCAGCACCGCACTCTGAGCAGGCTCTTCGACACGATGTATGAAGATGTCTGGAGGGGGCTAACCAAAGGCGCCGAGGCTCCCACATCCGCCTCCGAAGACTGCGGATTCAGCTTGCAGCGTCCTATTGGCGAGGTAAGATATTTCCATCCTTTACAGGATGTTAAGTTTTTTCATAGTTTGACTCTATGCGGGATCTAAACTCCCTCACCTTTGACAGGATTGGCGGGAGAAGTCCAGACAGATTAACTGTCCGGTTCCCTTGCCCAAAGACCCAGCCCCTGCTCTGCTAGAGAAGCTGCTGGTTCCGGCACCTTATGTGGTGCCGGAGAAGAAGGCCAAGAAGAAGAAGGCCACGGGGACTCGGAAGAGTTCCCGGCATATGGTGGTGTCGGACTCGTCATTCGACGAGTCCAAGACGCACTCCTCCCGTGAAAACGAGGAGGAGGAAGAAGAAACCTCTCCCCCTCCAGCGGGGGGAGGAGAGAAGAGGAAGGCCGCCCCAGTAGGGGAAGCCGAGGGGTCCAAGAAGAGGAAAATCCCTCCGCTAGACTACGTCCCCGACGCCGACGAGGACGAAGAGGAGTGGCCGGACAGGGCCAAGCGTTCGGCGAGATCGTAAGTGTTCGGATACCAGAGTAACTCGTGATATTCCTTTTGTTGCACAGCTTTCCCTAACGTCAGATATAATCATGCAGTCCGCCCAAGGACGGGCTCGACGAGTCATCGAGCGGCTCCCTGGATTCATCGGACGTGAATTCAGTTCCGCCCGCTGCTTCCTCCTGTGCTGCGGATGACGCCGAAGTGGCGTCGCGACAAGCTCCGGGGCGAGAGGAGGTGGTCCAGGAGGAGCCGCGAGGCAACCTCCCGGACTCCAGGAGTGAAGGGGACAAGACCCCCCTGGGCTCCAAGTCCGGCTTTAAGCCGGACACTTCACCGGAATCATCAACGGTTCCGAACCGCGGTAGGCGAACTCCTGCCAAGAGGACCAAGCCTACTGAGCCGGCGTCCTCTGTCCAACCGGAAGCGCCGAACAATCTGCTGGAGGAGCTTAAGGGCGCCTCTACCGACGAGGAGCACCGTGCCATCATGAGTATGGTGGTCCAGAAGGTTCGGTCCACCAAAAGCGGACTGAATGAAGCTTGTGCTAGCCTTCTAACAGGCTTCGAGGTAAGTAAAAATATGTAAAAATATTACCGTATAGACTGTAGCCCTTGATGCTCTGTTTGGCATTCGGAAAGAAAAGCCAAATAGAGGATCTATTAAATATCGCAGGAGTCTAACTAAAAAGGAGTCAATATACGTATGCAGGCTTCGCTGCTGGCCACCGTCGCACTGACTGCGGAGGTGGGTGCCCTGAAGCAGGGCCTCGAGCGGACCAAGCAAGAGCTCGGCCTTGCCAAACGGCAGCTCGAGGAGAAAGAAGGTAAGAGATACCTTATAGAAAAAATGCCTATAGGAAGGCGCAATTGCAAAAAATGACAGGAGTACACTGCTTATTGTAGGGGCCACAACTGAGGTGGCGACCCTCAAGCAGGCGCTGTCTGAGGCCGAGAAGAAAGCGGCCATGAAGCGCGCCGAGCGGGAGAAATTTGAGGCGCAGGTCGGCGAGGTGCGGCAAGAGCTTCAGGTTCTCATGCAAAAACATGAGAGTTTGGAGCTCGACTCGAAGACGCGAGCGTCCGAGCTTGTTGCGGCCCTTAAAACTGCCAAATCTGCCAAGGTCGAAGCCCAGAAGGCTCTCCAGGAATTGGATGCGGTAAAAAAGATAGCGGCGGGTAAGGCATTCTATATGCAAAGAAGACATATAAAAGTAAACTACTTGTTACTTACCCGAATCCGGAGCTCTCCAGGGGCATTCGCAGATCTTCCCCGCAGCGTATCCGATGCCGCCGCATTCTACTGAGCCGAGGAAGGCAGCTCGACGGAGAAGGTGTTCTGGTCTCAGTACGCTGAGGCCGGACACCCTGTGCCCTTGAGCGACCAGCTGAAGCAGCTGGTCGAGCTCCACAAGGCGGCCGAATAGGCCCTGAAGGGCTTCATAGTTCGGCTGTGGCCTGGAGAGGCCCTGCCTGGGAGCTACTTCGGACTGGTGCGGCGGCTGGTGGAGGCTTGTCCAAGGCTCGAGGTCATCAAGCGCTCCGTCTGCATCGAAGGTGCCCGTAGGGCCCTTGCCCGTGCAAAGGTGCACTGGGGTAAGCTGGACGGTGAGAAGCTTGTGAAGGACGGGCCGCCGCCGGGGAAGGAGCATCGCAAGCCCGAGAACTATTACAAGGATGTTCTTGCTGGTGCCCGCCTTGTGGCGCATGAATGTACCAAGGATGTAATTTTTGAATGAACTCGCTCGTGTTATCCTGTGCGCTGAAAACTTGTTCATATGCGCTAAGCAATGCTTGAATTTAAAATATTACTTTCTGTGCGGCCGTTTATCAAAAAATTGAGAGATGGCCAGTCATCGGCTTCTGCCCCCATGCCACTAGTGCTGGGGTGTTCGGGATAAACCTGAGCGCTCTTTTTCCCATGATTGGGTCCGTCGAGGGAGGCGGTCAGCACAACGAGCAAGGCAATCGGACTATAATGCTTGAACACTCTCACATAGCCATAGAACTCTATAATTTTAAATTTCGGCGAAGCCCCTAGTATTCGGAAGACCGAGTTCGGGGCGCTATCCACGCCTTGGCCGGACAAAGCCGGTTCCTCGCTCGAAGCGGCATAAGCCTTTAAGGACTCGAAAAACCTCTCGAACAGCGACCGGTCTCTCGCCTCATCATGACAGTCAGTTTTAGCTTTCTCCACTGAGGTGCTCGGCCCAGCTCAACTGGGGCACAATCGCAGTGATTCTCCTAGTGCTACCTTAGCCGATATAGCGGAACGTAAGGCACCAAAACATAGGAGCCGGGCAAACCCAACTATTGACCCGAATCATGCTTCGGAGCCGATGCATATAGTGCTATAAGTTCGGGGTGCCGCACTTGTGAAAGTGGACGGACTTCTCACGCCATATTGATGGGTACTGAAGCCCCTGGCGTATTTTGCCGTACCACAGTGTACGGATGCAGCATGTTATTAATAAACATATATATAAAAAGAGGGTAATGCAAAAAATAGACAAAAAGCTATGCATTGTTTATAGAAAGGCTGCTATGAAAGCGGAACGATACAAATAGTGCAATGAGCAAAATAAATTGGACTATTTAACATGTCCTGGCCAGGGGCAGGCCGCGGAATTGTATTAAAAAACAGGTATACTGCTCGCAATAGAGACCACCTAGGAGTTCCATAATGCGGCGTGGCTCGTCTGCTTCCCAGGATCTTGCATTGTTTGTGCAGCAGTTGAATTGCCGAACGGGTCGTCTGAAGTATGGAGTCCTGAGAGTAAGAGAAAAAAAGAAGGAATCCGGCAGCCCCTGGTGCGGTTTAAGCCGTATTTCGGGCGTGCCGTGATAGTGCCCCTTCCCCTGTGCCCATGGTATTTCAAGAGCGTAGTTATGTACACAAAGCGCTGGTGTCGCTATATCGCGAGGGCTAGGGTTGGGGCCGCATTGCTACGCTAGCTCGGAACGTGCCAGGCGGTCTTGTTGTAGGGTACTCCGGGCGCGCTTGACAGTGTCCGGCTTTTTGAAGGACGAACTGGAGGACTGCCTAGAGAGGCTGCTTTGTACTTCTGCTGCGAGCGCTGCTTTGTGCTCCTCCGTTCGGAGGGAGCGTTCAGTGTTCCAATTGACCGTGATTACTCCCCTAGGGCCTGGCATCTTGAGCTTGAGGTATGCATAGTGCGGTACCGCGTTGAATTTTGCGAATGTGGTTCGCCCGAGCAGTGCGTGATAGCCACTACGGAACAGGACTATGTCGAAGATTAACTCCTCGCTTCGGAAATTATCCGGAGATCCGAAGACCACTTCCAGTGTAACTGAGCCTGTATAGTTGGCTTCTACACCTGTTATGACGCCTTTAAAGGTCGTTTTGGTGGGCTTGATCCTCGAGGGATCTATGCCCATCTTTTGCACTGTATCCTGGTAAAGCAGGTTCAGGCTGCCGCCGCCGTCCAGGAGGACTCTTGTGAGATGAAATCCGTCAATGATTGGGTCTAGAACCAATGCGGCGAAGCCGCCGTGACGGATGCTAGTGGGGTGGTCCCTTCGATCAAAGGTGATCGGGCAGGAGGACCGTGGGTTGAACTTTGGGGCGACCGGCTCCATTGCATATACGTCCCGTAACGCATGCTTCCGCTCCCTCTTGGGGATGTGGGTTGCGTATATCATGTTCACCGTCCGCACTTGCGGGGGAAATCCCTTCTGTCCACTGTTGTTCGGCGGCCTGGGCTCCTCCTCGTCGTCGCTATGCAGCCCCTTACCTTTGTTTTCGGCTCTTAACTTGCCTGCCTGCTTGAACACCCAACAATCCCTGTTGGTGTGATTGGTTGGCTTTTTGGTGGTGCCATGTATCTAGCGCAAGCGGTCGAGTATTCGGTCCAAACTGGACGGGCCCTGAGTTTTTCTTTTGAATGGCTGTTTCCGTTGACCGGATTTGTAGCCTCGGAATCCGGCATTAACTGTCGTATCCTCGTTGCTGTCGCTGTTAACGCGGCGCTTTTGTTTGTTCCGACACGACCTGTCACTTTTGTCCTTGGTATTCGAATTACCAGTCTTCTTGGTTAAGTTGTTACTGCGAGCTAGCCAGCTGTCTTCTCCCGCGCAAAAGCGGGTCATGAGTGTCATGAGGGCTGCCATAGATTTTGGCTTTTCCTGTCCCAGGTGCCGGGCCAGCCACTCATCACGGATATTATGCTTGAAGGCCGCTAAGGCCTCTGCGTCCGTACAGTCGACTATCTGGTTTTTCTTTGTTAGGAACCGTGTCCAGAATTGCCTGGCCGATTCTTCTGGCTGCTGAATTATGTGGCTTAGGTCATCGGTGTCCGGTGGTCGCACATAAGTGCCCTGGAAGTTGTCAAGGAATGCGGCTTCCAGGTCCTCCCAAGAACCGATTGAGTTTGCTGGCAAGCTGTTAAGCCAATGCCCGGCCGGTCCCTAAAGTTTGAGTGGGAGGTATTTGATGGCGTGTAGATCATCGCCGCGGGCCATGTGGATATGAAGGAGATAATCCTCGATCCATACCGCAGGATCTGTTGTGCCATCGTATGGTTCGATGTTTACGGGTTTGAAGCCCTCGGGGATTTTATGATCCATTATTTCATCTGTGAAGCATAGTGGGCGTGCGGCACCTCTGTATTGGGCTATATCATGACACAGCTCGAAGGAGCTTTGTCTATTGAGTTCTGCCCGGCCGGATTCATTGCGTTCGGAGTGACGATCATCGTCACGTGCCGTGGGGCACCTGTGCGATCCGTAGATCGATCTTGTTTGCCTTGCCTTGTCCTCCAGGATGTCGCGTAGGTCGGGCGCATTTTCCCGTGCCTTAGTATGCTTGACCCGGTGCCGGGGCATGACTTGAGTGGAGGGCCAAGAGGCCTCTCTGTCGCGGCCACGAGGTGGCCGGTCGGCCATGTCATGCGCTGGTGATGTAGGTGCTTCCTCCTCTAGTCGGGGTAGCAGCCTGCGCTTTGGGTAACTCTTGGAGGGGCGTTCGAGTTCATACTCTTCGGCCGCAAGGACTTCAGTCCATCTGTTAGCTAGCAAATCCTGATCAGCTCTAAGCTGTTGCCGCTTTTTCTTGAGGCTGCTTGCCGTGGCCATGAGCCTGCGTTTAAAACGCTCTTGTTCGACAAGATCCTCTGGCACGACGAATTCGTCATCGAGGCTTGCCTCGTCTTCGGAGGGAGGCGTATAATTATCGTCCTCAACTTCTTGGTCCGCCGCCCTCTCGTGAGGGCTGGCTTCTCTGTCCTCCTGTGCCGAATTTTGCTGGAGGGGGTGTTCTTCGGTGCTATCCGGAGTAGTATTATCTCCCGTGCCAGAAGCACTGTTTTTGCTTTGGCGGGATTTAGAGCGGCGTCGCTGACGCCGGCGCTTGGGCTGTTTCTTAGAGGTATCGTCCACCGCTGTTCCATCGCCATCTCCATCCATTGGAGTGTCCACCATATATATGTCATATGACGAGGTGGCCTTCCAACGCCCTACAGGTGCTGGTTCTTGTTCGTCTCCTGCATCGTCGTCCATGCCGTCGATGTCTTCGGAGTCGAAGTCAAGCATGTCGGTTAAGTCGTCGACAGTGGCTACGAAGTGGGTGGTGGGTGGGTTTTGAATTTCTTCATCGTTCGTATCCCAACCTTGCTGACCGTAGTCCGGCCAGGGCTCTCCTGATAAAGAGAGAGACTTTAGAGAATTCAGGATGTCGCCGAAGGGCGAGTGCTGAAAGATGTCCGCGGCGGTGAACTCCATTATCGGCGCCCAATCAGATTCGATTGGCGGGGGCACGGGGGGCTCGGATTTCGGAGAGGAATTCGGCTCCTCGGAGTCACGGGCCATGCGGAGTGCGGGGCTGGAGTTCGGCTCGATCGCCTCTGAGATCGCAGCCCCTGAGGCAGCGTCTAACCGCTGATCCTCGATTGGCGCAGTGGGCTTCGAATCAATGGTCGGAACCGATGCGTGTGCGGCCTCCAAGGCGCTGTTCGGCGGCAGAGCTATATCATGCCCATCGAGACAGTGCGGCACGCTTGGCTGTGGCTCGAATCCGTCGAAAATCAAGTCCCCGCGGATGTCAGCCGTGTAGTTTAGGCTTCCAAACCTGACCTGATGGCCAGGGGCGTAACTTTCGATCTGCTCAAGGTGACCAAGTGAGTTGGCCCGCAGTGCGAAGCCGCCGAAGACGAAGATCTGTTCGGGGAGAAAAGTCTCACCCTGGACTGCATCGTGGTTGATGATTGAAGAAGCCATCGGGCCTGAAAGTGACGACACAGAGGAACTCTCAATGAAAGCACCAATGTCGGTGTCAAAACCAGCGGATCTCGGGTAGGGGGTCCTGAACTGTGCGTCTAGGCCGGATGGTAACAGGAGACAAGGGACACAGTGTTTTACCCAGGTTCGGGCCCTCTTGATGGAGGTAAAACCCTACGTCCTGCTTGATTAATATTGATGATATGGGTAGTACAAGAGTAGATCTACCACGAGATCAAGGAGGCTAAACCCTAGAAGCTAGCCTATGGTATGATTGTTGTATGATGAAGTTGTCATACAGACTAAAACCCTCTGGTTTATATAGACACCGGAGAGGGTTAGGGTCACACAAAGTCAGTTACAATGGTAGGAGATCTTGAATATCCGCATCGCCAAGCTTGCCTTCCACGCCAAGGAAAGTACCATCCAGACACGGGATGGAGTCTTCAATCTTGTATCTTCATAGTCCTGGAGTTTGGCTGAAGGTATAGTCCGGCTACCCGAACACCACCTAATCCAGGACTCCCTCAATGGGGTCCTGTTCATCCAGAGGCAACG
>NC_057800.1:409944827-409970168 GCF_018294505.1 Triticum aestivum
CATCCATTGATCAATCGCTCGGGTTCAGTAACACGTAGCCTGCAGTGCAATCGCTCGGGTTCAGTTAGAGCCCAATGCCTCGCTCGGGTTCGGTTAGAGCCAACGCCTCGCACACACGCGCGTACGTGTACGAGAGAAACGCGCATCGCTCGGCCCCCGACCTCCCACCGTAACTGGGAACTCCCTGAAATTTTCCTCGCCCTCGCTTCTACCACGGTTTTTTCTGTCATGGACGGCCCAAAGAATGTCATGCAGTTGCGTCGCCGGCCCACCCAGGATGAAAAGCCCATTTTCTATCATGATTTTTTGTCATATAAGTAGGAGCCCACCACATCTATGATGATACCGGGTTTTGTCACAATTATTGTCATAGAAGTGTCATATGTATGACAGAAAAAAATTCGTTCGGCCCAAAATGTCACGGATGTGTATTTTTTGTAGTGAAGCTTTATTCAACCATCAACTATCAACCTTCAGCGCGCAACCATGTTGTATTTCTGCCTGCTGTTGATATGTCTATTGAAGCCATCTACCCGAGCCAGCAAAGAAGCCACTCCACCTTCAGAATGCAGAATTTTAAAGCTTCACGCAGCCTATTGAAGGGATTCATGTGCCAAATGCTGCAACCCCTGCTTATCCTCTGGCTAGCAACTTGCGTGTGCCGTGCCATGCCAACATTGAAGCCACTACCACCACCATTGCTCAAAGGCCTCAGAAGCGTCCTCGTGTTCACAACGACCGTGAGCTTCTGGTGTCTTTACATCAAAAGCAGGATAGGCATCATGACTGGCTAAAGCATCAGATGAAGAGTCTCTTGGTGGATGTTAATCGCATTCGCAACTTGGCCACCAAGAACTCATTTGTTGCACATGAAGCCTATCAGCGGTCCTGGAAGAGCCTCACATTTCTCTGCTTTGAAGATGATCTTCGCGAAGATGGCTTCACAGAGAATTTCAAGTTTGACTCCAGGCCTCCACAAACTGCAAGCTGGCATCGCACACCATCCATTGAAGATTCTGAACATTCGTCTCCGGCTACAACTGTTGTTGCGAGAGTCGTCAATGAAGAAGATGACGCCACTTCACCAACTCTGGCTACTCTGCACCACGATTCTGTGTCAGGCCTGTCTGCACCACCAAACTCCAACGTCGACCCTGCTCCATCATCTACTCCAACTGGGAACGATTAGATCCTCTATGTCTTCAAACCATTTTGGTCCTTACTGACAAAAGGGGGAGAATCATATGAGGTTGATAGTCTTCAAGCGGGTCCATATGGGTTGGTTGCATTATTTTTGCTAAGTTCTTACAACTCTCATTTTGAAACTATTTGGCTTTTGAGTTGTAATACTTAAACTCGATGGCCATCTACTACTTAAGCTGCTACTTTGTGATGCGATGATAAATTCCGCATGAAGTCATTCTGCAGACGCCCATTTCTCATTATGCATGTCATTATGTTTGTTATTCTTATGCATGCATGATAAATTATCTTCGTATGTTGAAGAGGATCTCCACAAAGTAAAACCTGCCATGTGCATTTGCATTCAAGAGTAAACTACTTACATGCACATCTTCAGGGGAGCCTCTTGCAACATATGAAGACAATGTCTTAATCCTTAACTTTCACATACTTTTATCCCCGTTGAAAACTTCAACCAGTTTGTCATCAATCACCACAAAGGGGGAGATTGTAAGTGCATCTAGTGCCACCCCTAGTTGGTTTTGGAGTATTGACGACAAACTTGGCTGAGGGACTATTGTGTTTGTAAGAATTGCAGGATAACACATTCGGTTTACCTACCAGAGATGACCCCTAAAAATGTGTGAAGACATTAAAGACAATGGTGGTTCGTGAAGACATTCACGATAAAGATTATGACATGTGAAGACATTCACTTGAAGACTATGGAGTGCGAAGACATAGTTCTTTCGTAGTTTCCTTTTCTTCTTTGTTGAGTCATAGGAACCACCGTACTGTTAAGTGGGGTCCAAGTGAACAAAGTCAGAGTGACTGATGTGATGTTCAACCAAAATCCTATGTGTTCGAGCCAAGACAATGAGAGAAAATCTTATCCAGAGATGGATGAGTCGGCTTTACTTGTAGCCCAAGTCAAGATGACGCGTGTATTTGAAATTCGACTGTTGGTCACGTATCGGTTCCTTAGTGACCCAGGGTCATTTCGGACATATCAGGTCGGGTTGCCTCCTGGCTATAAATATCCCACCCCCTACACCATACATTGGTGGTTGCTCAGAGTTAGTGCACGACTTTTGTCGCTTGAGAGCAACCCACCTCCGAAGCATTTGAGAGAGAGATCCTTGCGAGGACAAAATCCAAAACACTCAGAGCCAAAGAGTATTAGGCATAACTGAAGTCCTTCTGTCTGCGTGACCTGAAGACTTATTACACTTGAGGATGGTGAATCCTCCAGCCGGTTAGGCGTCACGTTCTAAGCATCCAAGAGTCATTGTGGTCGCCGGTGAACGAAGTCTGTGAAGGTTTGGGAGTCTACCTTGAAGACTTACCAGAGTGATTGGGCAAGAACTGGGTGTCCTTAGCTCAAGGGGAATAAGTTGAAGACGCAGTCTTCTGAGTTAAATCTCAGCCTCCCTAATCAGACGTACAGTTGTCCCAACAACTGGAACTGGTCTACCAAATCCTTGCCTTCATCAAGCAACTGGCTCTATCCCCCACTTCCCTTTACTTTACAGTTTGTCTTCGTGAAGTCATTGCTTGCGTGTCTGATCTGTTTGACTTCATTGAGTGAAGACTATTTCCTGTTTGGCTTCACACTATCTTCCATCCTGATCCATACTACCTAGCTGTTGATAGTTTTCGTGCTTTCACTACATTGCTTACTTGACTATGGCTCATCTAGTGTAATCTATATTCCGCTGCATATCAATAGGTTCATTACCATTGTTTGTCTTCAAAGACCTTGTGCTTTGAAGACTTTCATAAAAATCGCCTATTCACCTCCCCTCTAGTCGATAACTAGCACTTTCACTTCCCCACCAAAACTTCCTGATAAGAGATGTTTTCGGTGTCAAAACCGGTGGAACTCGGGTAGGGGGTCCCGAACTGTGCGTCTAAGGTGGATGGTAATAGGAGGCAGGGGACACGATGTTTACCCAGGTTCGGGCCCTCTTGATGGAGGCAATACCCTACGTCCTGCTTGATTGTTCTTGATGATATGAGTATTACAAGAGTTGATCTACCACGAGATCGTAGAGGCTAAACCTTAGAAGCTAGCCTATGGTATGATTGTATGTTGTCCTACGGACTAAACCCTCTGGTTTATATAGACACCGGAGGGGGCTAGGGTTACACAGAGTCGGTTACAAGGGAGGAGATCTACATATCCGTATTGCCTAGCTTGCCTTCCACGCCAAGGAGAGTCCCATCCGGACACGGGACGAAGTCTTCAATCTTGTATCTTCATAGTCCAACAGTCCGGCCAAAGGACATAGTCCGGCTATCCAGAGACCCCCTAATCCAGGACTCCCTCAGTAGCCCCTGAACCAGGCTTCAATGACGATGAGTCCGGCGCGCAGTATTGTCTTCGGCATTGCAAGGCGGGTTCCTCCTCCGAATACTCCATAGAAGATTTAGAACACCAGAATAGTGTCCGGCTCTGCAAAACAAGTTCCACATACCACCGTAGAGAGAATAATGTTTCCACAAATTTAATCTGCTGACACGTTTTGACAGCATGACATCACGCCATGGCCCGGTCATTATTCGAACCGTTTTTCTCAACCAGCACCGCACATATCACGAGGCGGTTTTCTTGACACGTCTTGTCAAAGTAGATATCGTCTTCCCCTTATTACAGGATTCTCATCAATACGGACGTGGGTAACCCAACCGCGCCATCAATTATGGTGCTTGGGGAATAAGCGATTTTACCAGGCAAGTAGGGAGGCGCATCGCCTCTTCCGCCCTTATAAAGGGATTAGGACTCACTCTTTTCACCCACGCCTTCTTCCTCCTTGCTTACCCATTCTCGCACACTCGAGCTCCAGCGCCCAAGTTCGCGTCTTTCTTCTCAAACCACTCCAAGCATGTCCGAAGCGGGAGGCAAGTGGATGGTCTCCTCCATCATGGAGGAGAACATCACAAAGTTACGGGAAGCCGGATATCTGGCCGCGGATATCGCGCACCGGCTTCCAGATGCAGGGCAGATCATCCCTACGCCCGAACCTCATGAGAGGGTAGTTTTTCTTACCCACTTCGTCCACGGACTGGGATTTCCTCTCCACCCGTTTGTCCGCGGGCTCATGTTCTACTACGGGCTGGATTTTCATGATCTGGCCCCCAATTTCATCCTCAACATATCGGCGTTTATCATCGTGTGCGAAGCCTTCCTCCGCATCAGGCCCCATTTCGGCCTGTGGCTGAAGACCTTCAACGTCAAACCGAAGGTGGTGGTTGGCCAGCAAGCAGAGTGCGGAGGCGCCATGGTGGGAAAAATGCCTAACGTCACCTAGCTCGAAGGCTCCTACGTGGAGACCATAAAGGGGTGGCAATCAGGGTGGTTCTACATCACTGAGCCGCGTGACACCAACTGGGTGGCGGCCCTCAAATTTCGATCCAGAATCCCCACGCGGCTCACTTCTTGGAAAGAGAAGGGCCTGTCTTGGGGTCCTTCGGTACAGCTGACCGGACTCCAGACCTGCATTAGGAACATGATGAGCAAGAAAATCAAGCTCGTCAACATGGTCCAGGTCATCCTCTTCTGCCGGATTCTCCCGTGTCAACGACGGGCATTCAATTTGTGGGAGTTCCACCCGGCCCAGCACCAGACGCTGCGAGAGCTCTATGACACGACGCACAACAAAGGATCTCCTTCCCTCATCGAGGACCGCGGACTCAGCGCAAAGCGCCGTGCCAATTCGGTAAGTTTTGATATCTCACAGGGTATTTATTTGCCCTAGCTAAATCATGTGCGGGATCTAAGCTTCCATGTCATTAACAGGATTGGATAAAGACAGCAGAGGAGCTCGATTGCCCAGCCCCCTGCCTGAAGATCCTGCGGATGCTCTCCTGACGGAGATGCTAGCTCCGGCACCTTGCGAGGTGCAGGCAAAGAAGACCAAGAAGAAGGCCATGGGGACCCGAAAGGGTCTCCGGTGCAAGGTTATGTCAGACTCATCGTCCAATGACTCCGACGCGCCCTCCTCCCATGAAAACGAGGAGGAGAAGGAGGAAAGTCCCCCCCCAGCCGGGGGAGACAAGAAAAGGAAGGCCGACCCAACCGGGGAGGCCGAAGGGTCCAAGAAGGGAAGGACCCTTCCTCCGGACTGCTCCACTACGGCCGCCTACAGCGGCAACGAGTGGCTACCCATGGTCAAACCCCTGGCAAAGTCGTAAGTATCCGGACACCATAGTAGTTCATGGTATGTTTTATTGCACCGCTTCTCCTCATGCCGAACATGATTATGCAGTCCGTCCCGAGCTCATCTCGACGTATCTTCGTCGAGCGGTTCATTGGACTCGTCGGATATGAACAGCGGTTCTCTTCCGACCGCCTCCACAACTCGCCCTATGGACAACATTGAGGTGTTGTCTCGAAAGGCACCGAGCCGAGGGGAGGTGGTCCTAGGGGTGCCTCGAGGCGACCTCCCGGACCCTGGGCGCAAAGGGAGAAAAACTCCCACGGGCTTCGAGTTCGGCC
Source organism: Triticum aestivum (assembly GCF_018294505.1). NCBI lineage: Eukaryota > Viridiplantae > Streptophyta > Magnoliopsida > Poales > Poaceae > Triticum > Triticum aestivum. The sequence continues at coordinate 409,950,508 of NC_057800.1, forward strand.
CACAGCCGAACACTGTGCCGAAACCTTCGATGGTTCCAGACTCCGGCAGGCGATCCCCCATTAAGGGGGGCCAGCCACCCGTGCCGGTGTCTTCTGTCCATCCAAAGGCACTGGACAACTTGCTGGAAGCGCTTCGCGGCGCTTCCATCGACGAAGAGCACCGCACTATTATGAGTGCGGTGATCGAGAAGGTTCAGTCCGCCAAAAATGGATTGACCGAAGCTTGCGCCAGCTTCCTAATAGGCTTTGAGGTAAGCAATCAAAATATAAGAAAATATTACCGCATAGATAGTAGCCCCTGATGCTATGTTCGACGTTCGAGAAGAAAGGCCGAATAGAGGATCAAATGATGCCTCGGGAGTCTAATCAGAATATATCTATGTGTATGTGTAGGCTTCACTAATGGCCGCTGCCGCACATACTGCGAAGGTCTCTGCACTGAAGCAGGACCTGGAGCAGTCCGAGAACGACCTCGGCCTTACCAAGAGGCAGCTCGAGGAGAGCAAAGGTAAGCAATACCTTGTCTACGCTTTTAAAAAGAAGTTCGGTTGTAAAATAATAGGATCATCATGAATTTGCCAGGGGCCACGACAGAAGTGGCGACCCTGAAGAAGGCGTTGTCCGAGGCCGAAGACAACGCGGCCAAGGAGCGCATCGAGCGGGAGAAGCAAGAAGCCCGAGTGGGCGAGGTGCGGCAAGAGCTCGAGGCTCTTGCCAGAAAAACACGAGTCCTTGGAGCTTGACTCCAAGATGCGAGAGTCCGAGCTCGCGCAGGCGCTTGAAAGCGCCCGGATGCGGTGAAGAAGATAGCAGCGGGTAAGGCATTCATTATGCAAAGCAAGCATGTGAAGGAAATTTTCCTTTTACTTACCCGAGTTCGGAGCTCTCCAGGAGCGTTCGCAGATCTTCCCCGCAGTGTACTGGATGCCTCGTAGTTTTACCGAGTTCAGGAGGGGAGCTCGACGAAAAAGTTGTTCTGGTCTCAGTATACTGGGACCGAACACCCAATGCCCTTGAGCGACCAGCTGAAGCAATTGGTCGAGCTTCACAAGGCGGCCTAACAGGCCATGAGGGGTCTTATAGTCCGGATGTGGCATGGTGAGCCCCTGTCCGGCAGCTACTTTGGTCTGGTGAGGCGGCTTGTGGATGCCTGCCCACGGCTTGAAGTCATAAAACGGTCCGTCTGCATCAGGGTGCGCAGGGCTTTTGCACTGGGCGAAGCTGGACGCCATGAAGCTGTTGAGGGAGGGGCCGCCGGAGGGCAAGGAGCATCGCTGCCCCGAGATGTATTATGAGAGTGTCCTGAAGGGTTCCCGCCTTGTGGCGGATGAGTGCGCCAAGGATGTAATTTTTGAATGGACATGTTCATGTGATCCTGTAATGTGAAACGAGTTCATCTGCACTATGCAATGCTTTTTTAATTTAAAATATTACCTTATGTGCGGCAGTTTATAAAATCTGAGAGTTGGCCAGTCATCGGCTTCTGCCCCCATGTAACTAGTACTGGGGTGTTCGGGATAAACCTGGGCACTCTTTACCCCAATTTTGGGTCCTTCAAAGGAGGTGTTGAGTGCAATGAACCAGGCAATCGGACTATAAGGCTTTATCACTCTCACTTAGCCATAGAAGTCTACAATTTTAAATTTTCGCGAAGCCCCTATGAGGGAGTCCTGGATTAGGGGGTCTCCGGACAGCCGGACTATATCCTTTGGCCAGATTGTTGGATTACAAAGATACATGATTGAAGACTTCGTCCCGTGTCCGGATGGGACTCTACTTGGCGTGGAAGGCAAGCTAGGCAATATAGATATGTATATCTCCTCCTTTGTAACCGACCTTGTGTAACCCTAGCCCCCTCCGGTGTCTATATAAACCAAAGGGTTTTAGTCCGTAGGACAACAGACAATCATACCATAGGCTAGCTTCTAGGGTTTAGCCTCTCCGATCTCGTGGTAGATCAACTCTTGTAATACCCATATTATCAAGTATAATCAAGCAGGACGTAGGGTTTTACCTCCATCAAGAGGGCCCGAACCTGGGTAAAACATCGTGTCCCCTGCCTCCTGTTACCATCCGCCTTAGACGCACAGTTCGGGACCCCCTACCGGAGATCTGTCGGCTTTGACACTGACATTGGTGCTTTCATTGAGAGTTCCTCTGTGTCATCGCCGTTAGGCTTGATGGCTCCTTCGATCATCGATAGCGATGCAATTCAGGGTGAGACTTTTCTCCCCGGACAGATCTTTGTATTCGGCGGCTTCGCACTGCGGGCCTACTCGCTTGGCCACCTGGAGCAGATCGATAGTTCCGCCCCTGGCCGTCAGGTCAGGTTTGGAAGCTTAAACTACATGGCAGATATCCGCGGAGACTTGATCTTCGATGGATTTGAGCCTTTGCCTAGTGCGCCACACGGTCACGATGAGCATGATTTAGCTCTGCCATCGGACAGTGTTCAGGAAATCATGCCAACAACCACTCTGACCCTCAATTCGGAGCCAGTTGCGCCGTCCATGGACGGGTGGATACACCCCGCCACGGAGGCCGCACCCTTATCGGCGATCGAGCCAAATATCGACCTTACCCTTCACGAGAGCCGTGATGCCACACTGCTAGATCCTTCCCCGACCACAGACTCCGAACCGCCTGCGCCTGTGCCTATCAAATCCGACTGGGCGCCGATCATGGAGTTTACCTCCATGGATATTTTTCAGCACTCGCCCTTCGGCGACATACTGAACTCATTAAGGTCTCTCTCCTTGTCAGGAGAATCCTGGCCGAACTATGTCCGGCAGGATTGGGATGCGGATGACGAAGAAATTCGTCGCCCACCCACCACCCACTTAGTAGCCACTGTCGACGACTCAACCGACATGCTCGACTTCGACTCTGAAGACATCGACGGTATGGACGACGATGCAGGAGACGAACAAGAACCACTGCCTACAGGGCACTGGACACCCACTCCATCATATGATATATTCATGGTGGACACACCCAAAGAAAACGACAACGAGGAACGGAAGGACGCAATGAAGGGTTGTTCCCTCGAAAAGCAGTCAAAGCGGCGATGTAAGCGCCGCTCCAAATCCCACCTTGGCAGAAACAGCGGTCACATAGACCCAGTGATAGAGCAGGGTGAACCATCGCCCGACCAGGGCACCACGGAGAATCAAACCAAACAACCCGACTCCGTCGAAGATAACAGTCCAGACGATATCACACCGGACAGGCGCCCGGAGCAACAGAATGCCCATCAAAGGCTTGTTGCCACTGTGAGGAGTCTGAAAAAGCAGAAGCAAAGGCTCAAGGCTGCGCAAGACACACTCAGAATCAGATGGAGTGAGGTACTCAATACTGCAGCAAAGTACGGCGGTAATCGCCACACCAAGAGCTACCCGGAGCGAAAGTTGCTACCTGAATTCGACGAGGAGGCCTTAGATCCCCCGCAATTAGAAAATAAAACGGCCATCCGGTCGGATAGACGACCTCACGGCCAACATAGAGCGGCAAACGACGCTGCACATAAGCCAGTACGCGATCAACGCGAGGGCTCGCATCAAAAGGACGGCGCAACCAGATCCATATACGGGCCACGCAAGCGCACTCCAGTATGCAATACAACACAACAAACCTCCGAACATCACGGTACACCCAAATACAGGGGTGCTGCACACCCCCTATGTTTCACCGATGAGGTGCTGGACCATGAATTTCTAGAGGGATTCAAACCCGTAAACATAGAGGCGTACGATGGAACGACAGACCCTGGGGTCTGGATTGAGGACTATATCCTCCATATCCACATGACTCGAGGAGACGATCTCCACGCCATCAAGTACTTACCCCTCAAGCTCAAAGGGCCAGCTCGGCACTGGCTTAAAAGCCTCCCCGAAAACTCCATTGGAAGCTAGGAAGAGCTAGAAGACGCCTTTCGGGAAAATTTTCAAGGGACCTATGTCCGACCACCGGATGCAGACGATTTAAGTCATATAACTCAACAGCCCGGAGAGTCAGCCCGAAAGCTTTGGAACAGGTTCCTCACTAAGAAGAACCAAATAGTCGATTGTCCGGACGCCGAAGCCTTAGCAGCTTTCAAGCATAGCGTTCGAGACGAATGGCTCGCCAGACACCTTGGCCAAGAAAAGCCGAGAACAATGGCCGCATTAACAAGCCTCATGACCCACTTTTGCGCGGGCGAGGATAGCTGGTTAGCCCGATGCAACACCAGCGACCCAAGTACATCCGAAGTCAGGGATGGAAACGGGAAATCACGACGCAGCAAAAACAAGCGCCGGAATAAAGAAGACAGCCCGAAGAGCACGATGGTAAACGTCGGATTCAGAAACTCTCGGCCAGGTCAGCAAAAGCCGCCCTCCAAAGGCAACAGAGACGAACTGTCCAGCCTAAATAAGATTCTGGACCAAATATGTCAGATCCATAGTACCCCCGACAAACCTGCAAATCATACCCATAGAGAATGTTGGGTCTTCAAGCAGTCCGGCAAGCTCAATGCCGAACATAAGGGGCCGGGTACACCAAGCGAAGACGAGGACGAGCCTCACAAGCAAAGCACTGGGGAACAGAAGAAATTCCGACCAGAAGTCAAAACAGTCAACGTGTTACACGTAATAAAGGGGAGAAACAAAGCGGCACTCCCAGAGACACATGCCCCAGGGCCTATCACCACGGAGTTCTGCCACTGGTCATCCCAGCCGATCACTTTTGACCATCGGGATTACTCAGCAAGTGTCCCGCGTGCAGGATGGGCTGCCTTGGTATTAGATCCAATAATTGACGGATATCACTTCACACGAGTTCTGATGGACGGCGGCAGCAGTTTAAACCTGATATATCAGGACACAGTCCGCAACATGAGGATAGACCCAGCAAAAATTAGCCATAGCAACACTACCTTTAAAGGAGTAACGCCAGGCCCAGAAGCCCATTGCACGGGCTCCCCGCTACTAGAAGTTATATTCGGCTTCCTCGATAGCTTCCGCAGCGAAAAATTAACCTTCCACATCGCTCCGCTCTAAAGTGGCTATCAAGCACTACTCGGACGCGAAGCTTTTGCTTGCTTTAGCGCAATACCGCATTATGCTTCCCTCATGCTTAAGATGCCCGATCCACGCGGCATCATTACAGTAAATGGAAATATTGAGTGCTCCTTGCGTGCGGAAGACCGTGCGTCTGCCTTGGCAGCCGCACACTAAACGGCCTCACCAAGTAAAGCATCTGACAGGTCGTTAAGACCACGGACACGACTGGACGAGTCCGGTACAACTATATGTAATTGATACAGATGACCATCGTGCTACACCCGTCCAGAATACGGCACAATGGAGACACAGGCGCAGACGTGCAGCAGGGACCCGTTCTAAGGATTCTTTTTAGATTAAGACCCTGCGTAAACCTTTTTTACTGTCTCTTGTTCATACATATCCCTCATATTCTCAGTACAATTGAGAAGGATGCTGATGTCTTGGCATGTGGCCACGTCAGAATAATGTTTGGCGTCTCGAGTTTGGCCTTATATGCATCAGCTTCGAATCATGTCTTTGGTCAAATGTTGGGTTTTCCCGGCTCCTGTGTTTTGTTGCCTTACGTTTCGCTCTATCGGCTAAGGCGGCACCAGGAGAACTACTGCGATTGTGCCCTGGTTCATCCGGACGAGCACCTCAGTAGAGAAAGCCGAAAACTGACTGTCATGATATAGCGTGAGACTGGTCAACCACTCGATGACCTACCAGAATCTTCGGGATTCCTCCACCTTAACGAAGGGCCGTTTCCCGGCCAGGCATGTACGCACCCCGAATCCGGATGAGTGCGGAGCCACCAGGGGCTATATAGTAGCCCCACTGTCAAACTCCTATGGCTAAGTGAAAGTGTTAAAGCATTATAGTCTGGTTGCCTAGTTCGCTGCGCTATCACCTCCTTAATGGACCAAGATGTTGGATCAAGTGTGAACATGCGTTTTCTACGAACACCCCCGCATTATATGCGTGGGGGCTGAAGCCGACGACTGCAATCTTTCAGGTTATATACATATATACATAAACGGCCACATAGGAGGCATCATAATACTTTCGGGCAAAAGTATAAATACAGCCTTGATAAACTTAATACAACATTGTTTTTACAATGGGAATACATGTCAGTCAAACATAATATTCTTCGAGCACTGGGCCTCTATCGAATGAGCGCCTTCAAGAACTTCTTCAAAATAGTGCTTGGCAGCCACTCGGCCTATGGCCGAACCCTGCGCCGCAACAGTGGTGGCATCCATCTCCGCCCAGTATGTTTTGACACGGGCAAGGGCCATCCGCGAGCCTTCTATGCACGCCGACCTCTTCATTGCATTAATGCGTAGCACCGCACCAAGGAACTGCTGCACCAAACTAAAGTAGTTGTTCGGCTTTGGCCTTTCCGGCCACAGGTGATCCACAACAGACCTCATGGCGAGTCCGGACAATCTGTTCAGCTCGGCCCATTCGGCAAGCCGATCAGTCAATGGAAGCGGACGCTCTGGAACACTAAACTGTGACCAGAATAGCTTGTCCACTTCATGATCTATTTGATCTCGGAAGTATTCGGCCGAATCGACAACACTCGCCGCCAAGTCCAGATATGTGTGCGCCGAACTCCACAGCCGATCTAGAGGGGCATACCGAGGATCTCCAAACTTCCTCCGCGGCTTAAAGGGCTTGCCAGCCACAATATCTCCGGCTTCATGCAGTTCCTCCTTCTTCGCTCTCATTGCAGAGCGGGTGTCTTTGGTCGCCATCGTGGCCTTTTTCAGGTCCGTCGCCTTGGCCCGGTTTTCTTCTTCAAGAAGCTGGCAACGGTCGGCAATGTTTTTTAACTTTACAGCCACTTGGCCATTTTCTCTTTACTCTCGCAATGCGCAGCCTTTTCGGCTCTTAACTCTTCGGCCGCCTTTAAAGCGGCCGCATTGCTGCTTCTTGCTCGCTCCTTGGCTCGGGCAAGCTCCGCCCGAAGGGTCTCCACGCTGGCCGCTCCATCTGCAGTCACAACATATTAAAGATACTGGCATCATGCTGCTCTTATTATGTGACGATCACTAGAAAGGCCACTCACCCTGTGCCTCGTCAAGCCGCTCGTTGACAAGCACGATGTCGGCATCTGCCGCATCCAGCTGCCGCTTTATTTTGGCATACTGATTAGTCCGGCTAGCCACCGGAGCCTCCATCACCTGCACATAAAGGCAGTTTGGTTATTACCTAGGACTATGATCCTCCGTTTGCCTCCATTTTCGATGACAACCGGAGTCTTAGGGGCTACTATCTACACAGGGCACATCTAAAAATGTGCGGTACTTTCAAAAATATACATCATTTCACGTACCTCAAAGCCCGTCAGTAGACTCATAAAGGCTTCATGCAGCCCGCTTTCAGCCGACGAAATCCTTTCAATCACTGTACCCATCAATGTGAGGTGCTCTTCTGAGATAACCGCCTTCTCCAGCAGATCCCTCCGTACATCTGACCGCGCACCAGGCGGTGCCGAACTCTTTTGATTGCTCTCCTCGAGAGCCGGATACTGAGGACTTCGGATGACCATAGGATTACCTTCTAGACTTGTCGGATCAGGAGTAGCCCTCCGCGACGACACCTCAGGGTCGCCCGCTTCGCAAGGTGGAGTGACAGGGGGAGGCATTTCGCTCTCCATCATCTCCGGAAGAAGATCCCCCGAAGACGAGCTCAGCTGAGAAGGGCTGAGATCTGAACTGCAAGATAAATACTTCGGTTATTTTTCTCAGAAGTAAGGTAGCATATCTTCACTATTAAATACCTTTTGATTACTTACAGCTCGTTAGAGGGTTGATCCCCGCGCGGACATTGTGCGGCAAGAACACCCTCCGAGGCAGGACCCTCTGGCGGAGATTTCTTCTCCCGTTTGGAAACCTTGATTTCCGGATCCTCGGAGGTAGTCCTCTTCCTTCCCCGAGGAGAGAGTGTCGGATTCTTCCTCTCGGTTATCCTCCCTCTCGGAGGCGCTCATTCCCTCGGTTGGAATAGGTAGCGATGGAGGCCCGCTTTCACCCTCTTTATTCCCCCTTCATCTTCCTTCGAGGGCACCGGACAAGGCACTGGCTCTAGCATCTTTTCTAGCACCGGATTATCCAAGCCTTCAGGAAGGGGGGCCAAACACCGGATCATCTTCGCCGTTGTTATCCAGTCCTGGTCAAAGAGCGATTTTTTCAGGATGATGTCATGATAAATAAAAGGACGGTGTGTTTGGCCATAGGATTACTTACTTGGGCAGCGGTGCGGTTACTGCTTAGGCCCACGTCCTCGGTGGTGTCCGGACACTCTATTTGAGGTCTGAAGAACGATTTGTACATCTCCTCGTGCGTCAGGCCGAGGAAATTCTGGATAGCGCGCGGTCCTTCCGGGTTGAATTCCCATATGTGGAGGGGCCGGCGTTTGCAAGGCTGGACTCGACGAACCAGCATGACTTGCATTACCATAACCAGACTGAAATCTCCCTCGAAGAGATCTAGGATACGGCTCTGCAGTATTGGCATGTCCTTGGCTGGACCCCACCTCAGTCCCCTGGTGATCCATGACATCAATTGTGGTGGAGGGCCCGAGCGGAAGGTGGGGGCCGCTACCCACTTGGCACTTCGGGGAGCTGTGACATAAAACCACTCCCGTTGCCACAGTCTGGACACCTCTGGAAAGGAACCCTTTGGCCATGGAGCATCAGCAATTCTGCTTATTAAAGCACCTCCGCACGCTGCGTATTGTCCCTCGACTGTCTTCGGCTTCACATCAAAGGTCTTGAGCCACAAGCCGAAGTGAGGGGTAATGCGGAGGAAGGGCTCATAGACGAAAATAAATGACGAGATGTGGAGAAGGGAGTCCGGGGCCAGATCGTGAAAATCCAACCCGTAATAGAACATAAGACCCCTGACAAAGGGATCCAGATCGAGGCCTAGTCCTCGGAGTAAGTGCGAGACGAACACAACGCTCTCGTTGGGTTCGGGAGTAGGGACGACCTGCCCTCGGGCGGGCAGCCTATGCGAAATTTCGGCGGTCAGATATCTGGCTTCCCTCAACTTCTTGATGTCCTCCTCCGTGACGGAGGAAGGCATCCACCGGCCTTGAAGGCTGGATCCGGACAAGATTGAAGGTCTGAAGCACCTGACCTGGGCTTTGGGTGTTAGAACTCAAGGCGGGGAAGGATTCGATTGAGCACGGGAGGGAAGAAGTAAAGGCCTTGTCCCTTTATAAAGAGGGTGAATATCAAGCGTCCTCCTCGTGGCCGTTTGGGACTTGCCTAAAATCTAGGAGTCCTAGGTACGGTTGGGTTACCCACATTCGTATTGATGAGTATCCCGTAAATAAGGGGAACACGATCTCTACTTTGACAAGACGTGTCAAGAAACCGCCTCGCATTATGTGCGGGGCTGGTTAAGGAAAAATGGTTCAAATAATTACCAGGCCATGGCATGATGTCATGCTGCCAAAACATGTTAGCAGATTGGATTTGTGGAAATATTATTCTCTCTACGATGGTATGTGGAACTTATTTTGCAGGGTCGGACACTATCCTTGTATTCAAACTCTTCTGTGGTGTATTCGGAGGAGGTACCCGCCTTGCAATGCCGAAGACAACACTGCGCACCGGACTCATTGTCATTGAAGCCTGGTTCAGGGGCTACTGAGGGAGTCCTGGATTAGGGGGCCTCCAGACAGCTGGACTATATCCTTTGGCCGAATTGTTGGATTATGAAGATACATGATTGAAGACTTCGTCCCGTGTCCGGATGGGACTCTACTTGGCGTGGAAGGCAAGCTAGGCAATACGGATATGTATATCTCCTCCTTTGTAACCGACCTTGTGTAACCCTAGCCCCCTCCGGTGTCTATATAAACCGGAGGGTTTTAGTCTGTAGGACAACAGACAATCATACCATAGGCTAGCTTCTAGGGTTTAGCCTCTCCGATCTCGTGGTAGATCAACTCTTGTAATACCCATATTATCAAGTATAATCAAGCAGGACGTAGGGTTTTACCTCCATCAAGAGGGCCCGAACCTGGGTAAAACATCATGTCCCCTGCATCCTGTTACCATCCGCCTTAGACGCACAGTTCGGGACCCCCTACCCGAGATCCGCCGGTTTTGACACCGACACCCTAGTATTCAGAAGGCCGAATTTGGGGCGCTATACACGCCTAAGCCGGACAAGGCTGACTCCTCGCCAGAAGAGGAAAAAGTCTTTAAGGACTTGAGACCTCTCGAACAGCGACCAGTCTCTCGCCTTATCATGACAGTCAGTTTTCGGCTTTCTCTACTGAGGTGCTCGTCCGGAAGAACCGGGACACAATCACAGTAGTTCTCCCACCGCTACCTTAGCCTATATAGCGGAACGTAAGGTACCAAAGCATGGGAGCCGTTCAATCCCAATTATTGACCCAAGACATGATTCAGAGCTGATGCATATAATGCTATAAGTTCGGGATGCCGCACTGTCGAAAGTGTTCGGACTTCTCGCGTCGTATTATGGGGTAAACGAAAGCCCCTGGCGTACTCACCGTACTCGAATGTACGGGTGCGGATTGTCGTGAATGGACATATAAGAAAAAAAGGATGAATAATGCAATAATAGACTAATTCTATGCATTGTTATTTAAATAATACGTCGAAGCGTATTGGTACAAGTAGCAATAAGCAGAAGGTAGGACTATTTGACATGTCCTATCCAAGGGCAAGCTACGTATGGATAGTAGAAAGCGGGTATATCGATTAATATTAGAGACCACCTGAGGGTTCCCGTGTACATCTTAGCTTCTTGCCGCCTTGGTTGTTCCTTCCCGTAATGCGTCCGGCAATCGTTCTGCCGAAAAGGGCTTCCAGAGAGTTAGGCCCTGAAAGAGAAAAGAAATGATAAAGGTATACAGCCCCTAGGGTGGTTAAGCCGCATTGCGGGACGTGCCCTTATCGTGCCCCCGCCTATGTCCATGGTATTTTCAGTGCGTAATTATGTACGCGCAGCACGGATTTCGTCGCTTGACTAGGACTGGGATGGGGGCGAATTGCTAGGCGAGCTCTGAACGTGCCAGGCGATCCTGTTGCAGTTTACTCCGGACTCGCTTGAAGGTGTCCGGGGACTGTATTGCCGAATTAGTGGTTTGCCGTAAAAGGCTGCTTTGTGCTTCTGCTGCGAGGGCCGCAGTGTGCTCTTCCGTACGGAGCAAGCGTTCTGTGTTTCCATTTATTGTTATGACCCCCTAGGTCCTGGCATCTTGAGCTTGAGGTATGCGTAATGCGGTACTGCATTAAATTTTGCAAATGTTGTTCGTCCAAGCAGTGCGTGATAGCCACTGCGAAACGGGACGATATCAAAGATTAACCCTCGCTTCGGAAGTTGTCCGGTGATCCAAAGACCACTTCCAGTGTGATTGAGCCCGTGCAATGGGCCTCTACACCTGGGATGACATCCTTAAAGGTGGTTTTGGTGGGTTTGATCCTCGAGGGATCGATACCCATTTTTTGCATTGTATCCTGATAGAGCAGGTTCAGGCTGCTGCCGCCGTCCATAAGGACTCGAGTGAGGTGAAACCCGTCGATGATGGGGTCTAGGACTAGTGCGGCGGATCCGCCATGACGGATACTGGTGGGGTGGTCCCTGCGATCAAAGGTGATCAGACAAGCGGACCATGGGTTGAACTTTGGAGCGACGGGCTCCATCGCATAGACGTCCCTTAGTGCACGCTTCCACTCCCTCTTGGGAATGTGGGTTGCGTATATCATGTTCACCGTCTTCACTTATGGGGGGAACCCCTTCTGTCCTCCCGTGTTCGGCAGCCGGGGCTCCTCCTCGTCATCACTATCCAGCCCCTTGTCCTTGTTTTTGGCATTTAACTTCCTGGCCTGCTTGAACACCCATCATTCTCTGTTGGTGTGATTGGCTGGCTTGTCGGGGGTGCCGTGGATTTGACACGAGCGATCCAATATGCGATCCAAACTGGACGGAACCGGAGTACTTCTTTTAAATGGCTTTTTCCACTGACCGGATCTAGAGCCTCTGAATCCGGCATGGACTGTCGTATCATCGGTGTTATCGCCGTTGTTGCGGCGCTTTGGTCTGTTACGACGTGGTCTGCCGTTGGCATCTTTGGTATCCGAAGTTCCCGGATTCCTTGATGTGTTGTTGCTGCGAGCCAGCCAGCTATCCTCGCCCGCGCAAAAGCGGGTCATGAGTGTCGTGAGGGCTGCCATAGACTTCGGCTTCTCCTGGCCAATGTGGCGGGCGAGCCACTCGTCATGGATGTTATGCTTGAATGCCGCTAGGGCCTCTGCATCCGGACAGTCGACGATTTGGTTTTTCTTGGTCAGGAACCGTGTCCAGAATTGCCTGTCCGATTCCCCTGGCTGTTGAGTTATATGGCTCAAGTCATCAGCATCCGGTGGTCGCACATAAGTGCCCTGGAAGTTGTCAAGGAATGCGTCTTCCAAATCCTCCCAACTGCCGACGGAGTCTGCTGGCAAGCTATTCAGCCAATGCCGAGCTGGTCCTTTGAGTTTTAGTGGGAGGTACTTGATGGCATCTAGATCGTCACTGCGAGCCATGTGGATGTGAAGGAGGAAATCCTCGATCCATACAGCGAGATCTGTTGTACCATCATACGAGGTTTAAAACCCTCCGGGAATTCGTGATCCATAACTTCATCAGTGAAGCATAGGGGGTGTGTGGCGCCTCTGTGCCGGGCTATATCACGACGCAGTTCATATGAGTCTTGTCTGCTGTATTCGGCCCGGCCAGATTTATCTTTGGTGTATCCGGCGCGACGATCATCGTCCCATGTTGGCGCGCGCGCCCTTGACCCGTATATTGACCTTGCAAGTTTTGCTCTGCTGTCCAGTACATCTCGCAGGTCCCGTGTGTTGCCCCGAGCCTTGGTATTTTTGATTGAGTGGCGGCGGGGTGCAGGCTGAACTTCAGGTTGAAACGCCTTCCTGGCTCGGCCATGCGGCGGCCGGTCAGCCGCATCGTACACTGGTGATGGAGATTTCAATGCTTCCTCCTCTAGGTGAGGTAGCAACCTGCATTTTTGGTAACTCTTGGAGGGGCGCTCGAGTTCGTATTCCTCGGCCGCAAGGACTTCGGTCCATCTGTCTGCTAGCAAGTCTTGATCAGCTTGAAGCTGTTGTTGCTTTTTCTTTAGGCTATTTGCTGTGGCCATAAGCCGGCGCTTGAAGCGCTCCTGCTCGACGGGATCCTCAGGCATGATAAATTCTTCATCGCCGAGGCTCACCTCATCTTTGGAGAGAGGCATATAATTGTCCTCCTCCGGTTCTCCATCTGCCGCCTGCTCTGGAGGGCTAGCTTGTTCATCCTCCCGCTCTACATCATACTGGAGGGGGTTGTGGTTGTCTTGGGTGCTATCTGGAGTTTTACTATCTCCTGTGCTGGTATCACTACTTTTGCTGTGGCGGGACTTAGAGCGGCGCCGCTGACGTTGGTGCTTGGGTTGCTTCTTGGAGGGGTCATCCTCCGCTGTCTCGTCGCCATTGCCTTTTTGGGAGTGTCCACCATGTATATATCATATGATGAGGTGGCGGTCTAGCGCCCTGTGGGCGGTGGTTCCTATTCGTCTCCTGCATCGTCGTCCATACCGTCGATGTCTTCGGAGTCGAAGTCGAGCATGTCGGTTAAATCGTCGACAGTGGCTACTAAGTGGGTGGTGGGTGGGCAGCGAATTTCTTCGTCGTCCGCATCCCATTCTAGCCGGACATAGTTCGGCCAAGGCTCTCCCGACAAGGAGAGAGACCTTAATGAATTTAGCACATCGCCGAAAGGCGAGTGCCGAAAGATATCCGCGGAGGTGAACTCGATGATCGGCGCCCAGTCGGATTCGATGGGCACGGATGCAGGCGGCTCGGAGTCCGTGGCCAGAGACGAGTCCAGTGGTTTGGCGACACGGCTCTCGTAAGGGGTGAAGTCAGTATCCGTCTCTATCGCCACTAAGAGTGCGGCCTCCATGGCGGGGTCTATCCCTCCGCTCTCGGATGGCGCAATTTGCTCCGAATTGACGGCCGGAGTAGTTGCAGATGCGATCTCCCACATACTGTCCGACAGCAGAGTTACGTCATGCTCATCGTGACTGTGCGGTGCACCTGGCATGGGCTCGAATCCGTTGAAGATCAAGTCTCCGCGGATGTCGGCAGTGTAGTTTAAGTTTCCGAATCTGACCTGATGGCCAGGGGCATAGCTCTCGATCTGCTCCAGATGGCCAAGCGAATTGGCCCGTAGTGCAAATCCACCGAATACGAAGATCTGTCCGGGAAGGAAAACCTCACCTGGACCGCATCGCTACCGATGATCGAAGGAGCCATCAAGCCTTACGGTGACAACACAGTGGAACTCTCAATGAAAGCACCAATGTCGGTGTCAAAACCGGCGGATCTCGGGTAGGGGGTCCCGAACTGTGCATCTAAGGCGGATGGTAACAGGAGGCAGGGGACACGATGTTTACCCAGGTTCGGGCCCTCTTGATGGAGGTAATACCCTACGTCCTGCTTGATTGTTCTTGATGATATGAGTATTACAAGAGTTGGTATACCACGAGATCGTAGAGGCTAAACCCTAGACGCTAGCCTATGGTATGATTGTATGTTGTCCTACGGACTAAACCCTCCGGTTTATATAGACACCGAAGGGGGCTAGGGTTACACAGAATCGGTTACAAGGGAGGAGATCTACATATCCGTATTGCCTAGCTTGCCTTCCACGCCAAGGAGAGTTCCATTCGGACACGGGACGAAGTCTTCAATCTTGTATCTTCATAGTCCAACAGTTCGGCCAAAGGATATAGTCCGGCTGTCCGGAGACCCCCTAATCCAGGACTCCCTCAGATGTCAAATGTGGACACAACCCTCTTGGTAATTCGAAACAAGACGTTCAAAAAATTGGAATAGCTTGCACCATAGCTTTCACCAAAACTTCCTTGCCAACAGCCGACAAGGATTTCTCAATCCATCCAATCACCTTTTCCAGAGTCTATCCTTTAGGTACTTAAAAGATCCATTCCTTGATGAACACACATCTGAAGGCAAGCCTAGATAACGCTCACTTGGGGATTCATTAAGAACAAGCAGAATATTTTTGATCAATTGATGAGTGTCATTGGGGCAATCTTTACTGAAGAAAATTGACGATTTATCACCATTGATTGTCTAGAAGCCTAAAAATAGTTATCCAACAGAGTGGACACCTCCTCCGCCCATTCTCCCAAACCCTTGCAGAACAACATGTTGTTGTTGCAAACAAAAGGTGATTACCCGGCGGTGCCGACTATGCCACTTTAACGCCTGCAAGGTGTGATGAGTGAACACTGGATTTCAAAAGACCTGAAAGGCCCTCTACCGCAAACATGAAGAGATAGGGTGAAACTTGATCACCTTGACAAAAACCTTGTTTAGGCATGGAGGACTTCCTCGTTCCTATCCCAGGCGGCGTGGGACTCCGCCTCCGCTACCTCGGTCTTGAGGGCTATCGCGGCTAGTTCCTCGCACGGTGGCCACACCGCAGTGGTCGGGCCATGACAAATGCCAACATCGACCTCCGATTCGGAGCCCGACGCAGCGGGGACGAGGCGCCACCGCAAGGGTGGCGTCGCCAACCGATGGTCGCCTCGTCCTGCGAGGCCGCAATCACACGCCTCAAGCCGCTGGCACCGTCGGATCCAAGCGTCATTTGCACGGGTGCAATAGATTCACGTCGAAGCGACTTCGACTGCGGAGCTGCGGTCCCGAGACTGGCGGAGAGCCAGTCGGATAGCCAACTCCTCTTCGTCTTGGTCCTAGTCGATGGATTGAGAGATCTCCGGGTCAGATCTGCTGCCCACCATTCAAGTGAAGGCCAAAGATTGCCAGGAGATTGAGGGCGGAGTGGAATAGCTATGGTTTGATCAGGATGTGAATAGGGATGAATATATGTTTCTTTTAGCAACAAGGACGAATATATGAGGGGTCATGATGAACCATAGTGGGCCGGATCTCACATGACGGACGCTTCCGGCCGTGACTGTACGTCCTCATATCTGCCACATATAAATTGGGTATGGGGGTGCGGCCACATATAAATTGGGTATGGGGGTGCGGCCAGTCAGCCCAAACGTTTGGATTTTTTGTCCAAAAGGACCCCCTGTCGAACGCTATTGTCAAAAAGGACTATCTGCAGATAAAAACGTCAAAAAAGACCCTCTGACTAGTGGCGGCAGGTGCGGCAGGCGACACGTGGCACCTGCCGCCACGCCAGGAGGCGGCGGGCCCCGCCGCCACCGCAGGAGGCGGCCGCACGGTGCCCAACAAATTCGGCACAGTGCAACGGAACGGGTGAGGCCAGGTGGGCCACGCCGCCACTGGCTGAGGCGGCCGCTGCTGCCCATGCCGCGCCCAGGCCGACAGCAGCATCTTCACGGGAAGCGAGGCGCGGGCCCGGCCGCCACCGGGTGAGGCGGCAGCGCGCATGCGGCCCGACAGCTTGGACGGGCTTGCGAGTCCAAAAAAAGCTTGGAGCAAACCACGTACGAGCTAGCTAGCATGCGGTAACAACGACAATAAATGTAACTAGAAGGTTCCTACTACACATCTTTACACACATGCATGCATGTGGCCATGCACACAGCCGCACAGAGCTACAGAAATCATCCGAGGAACTCCAAAAGCGATCGAGGACGACGAGCTGGTGCGCGCGGCGCGGGCCGGCGACAGAAACGGAAGGATTATTGAATCACTATCATGGTAGCTGAAGCGTCGACGAGCCGTGCTGATGAGGATGGGCTACCACGGCGCGTGCTGAAGGGCGGGGTAGGCGAAGGCAGCGGCACGGTGGGCGGCCGCGCCGGTGGCGGCGGCGGCGAGCTCGAGCGACTGCACCTGGGACTTGAGGAACTTGACGTAGTGGATGGCCTCGTCGAGCATGGAGGCGGTGTCCATCTTGGTGCCGCCGGGGACGAGGCGCTGCAGGACGCGGATCCGCTCGCTGATGCGCTCCCGCCGCAGCCTCGCCGCCACGCTCTGCGGGTCCTTGGAGGTCCGCACGTTGCGGCGCTTCGGCGGGCGCACCGCCTCCGGGTCGACCTCCACCGGCTGCAGCGCCGCGATGTGGAAGATCATCTCCCGCATCGCGTCCGAAGACGACGGGGAAGAGTACCCCTGCGGCGTGCCGCCGGCGCCATCGAAGACGGCGGCGCCCGGGGACACCACGTACTCCTGGTGCACGCATGGGCGCTGCCGCCTCACCCGGTGGCGGCCGGGCCCGCGCCTCGCTTCCCGTGAAGATGCTGCTGTCGGCCTGGGCGCGGCATGGGCAGCAGCGGCCGCCTCAGCCAGTGGCGGCGTGGCCCACCTGGCCTCACCCGTTTCGTTGCACTATGCCGAATCCGTTGTGCACCGCGCGGCCGCCTCCTGCGGTGGCGGCGGGGCCCGCCGCTTCCTGGCGTGGCGGCAGGTGCCACGTGTCGCCTGCCGCACCTGCCGCCACTTGTCAGGGGGTCCTTTTTGACGTTTTTATCTGCAGATAGTCCTTTGACAATAGCGTTCGGCAGGGGGTTCTTTTGGACAAAAAATCAAACGTTTGGACTGCATTTGCCAGATTCGGTTGGTCAGAACAATGACCGGGTAGGCCGGATGTTTGGGGCGGATATGGAGCTCCGGTTGTAGGTGCTCTTAGCTACGGCCATGCCGCATAATTTGCTCGAGAAAAGAAATCATGTGAAGGCAATGTACCTCTGCTGTTGCATCGACTTGCAAAGGGCAAAATGACGAGGTACAAGCATGTAGCCCAGACCAGTGAGCAGTGACACAATTCGCATGGTATTATTGATGCTTAAACAAGAAATGGATTCTTTCCGGAGTTAACTTGCTCCCGGCACAACACGTATCTACTCACTCCAGAGTCCAGGATGGGAGTATATCAATCACAAACGGGAGCGAACGGCACAAAAAATATACATTTCCATTGGCCTAACCGCCATGCTCCCCCACCCGCTAAACCCCCAGCTACCTACACCGTCAACTCTCGAACTCGTCACCGTCGTCCCTTCTCCGGTCGGTTGTTTACCGCCGGCGAAAAATCGACTGAAACCGTAAAAAAAATGAATAACAATTGCAAAAAAAGAAAAAAAAACTTGGGCAAAGAACATGACATAGAGGCGCCAGGACACTATTATCTATGCAATTTTAACTTTACTCAGACGGAATTACGGCGTCGGGGCGGCCGGAGGTGTGCCCCTCGACCGCTCCTCCTCCGGGGTGCCCCGCGCGCTCTCCTCGGTTGTCGTCTGGCCATGGCCACCGCCGATCTCCTCGATCATTCTGACCACGTCCGGGGCGTCCGGCCGCGCGTCCGGCACGGTGGCCACGCACGCCATGGCCACCTGCAGCAGTGCCACCATCTCCTCCTCGGCGCTCGCGCCGAGCCGCACCAGCTCGACGTCGAACACCTCGGCGGTCCACTCCTCGCGCACCACGGACTGCACCCACCGTGGCAGGTCCAGCGTGCCGTCGCCCTCGAGGGACGCGTGCGTCGGGGACTTGCCGGTGAGAAGCTCCAGCAGGAGGACGCCCAGGGAGTAGACGTCGGCCTTGAACGTGGGACGGCGCGTGTCCACGACCTCCGGCGCGCGGTAGCCGCCGGCGCCGGCGCGGGTGGACGACGGGGCGAAGATCGGGTGGAGGCAGAAGTCGGAGAGCGCGGCGGCGTCGTAGTCCGGTCGGAGCAGGACGTTGGAGGACTTGACGTTGCCGTGCGCGAGGTTGTGCGCGGAGTGCAAGTGCGCAAGCCCGCGAGAGGCGGACAGCGCCGAGAGCATGCGCGCGTCCCAGTCCATCGGCGTCCGGCCGGAGCCCCGGCTCCCTGCATGTGCATGCAAATTTCCCGGTGAGAAATATTTGACGAATGGCACTAGCAAAATCGCAAAGTGCAAAACTAAAATTTTGCAAGGACTATCAGCATTTCATGGTGTTTGCCACGCCTTTTTTTTAGTTTCGGCAGTATCTTAGTTAACTATAAACACAGTGAAGAACCAAAACGAATATTGACTAAATTTTCTTTTGCGCAAGAAACCAATAATAAGACGTGCCGCGTCCGTGAACTAACAACTTATATAGTCTGCTGCTAATCTAAAATACCCAGAGTCATGCAAGATTGAAGAATCCAAATCAATCATCTTGAACTGGTCCATGATTAAGGGGCGGAGGTTGGTCACACACAATTAGTTTTTTCAACCAAAATGTGGTACAGAGAACGCAGGCTGCAACGTAACAAAGAGGGCAGCTCATGTCCATTGGACATCAACAACCACAACCGAAACAATCAATCGGCTGCCGTAGTAGGTTAAGTAGGACCGAAATTAAATCGACAAGAGACTATAGAACATAGGAAATATATAGTAAGTACATATATTTTTCCGGCCACTAAATAAGCGCATCTGGCAGGTACATTCTAGACTAATACATGCCACTTTCCGGAAGAAAAAAAACATATAATTGTTCATGGCAGACCTTCAAACACACCGGAAATGGTAGTGGTCACAAACAACGCTGGTAGTCATACTTGCAGAAGACAAGCTTCAATTGAAAAAAAAAACACAATGGGACACTACCAACTACCATCAATATACAAA